>NC_066251.1:0-300000 GCF_024542735.1 Bombus huntii | reverse complement strand
TTTGTGCTGGACTATGGCTTGGATCGAGTACTAACATTGTTATTGAACCATCTCTCAACTGTTCTACTCCTATTATTGTTCTACTATGACCTACAAATAATAAAATGTAGTTGTCTTTCCTAATTTCCTCTTTATCCTCGCTTTCTTAATTCCGTTGTTAGTCTTTACCTTGATGCTGCAAATAAAGAGGTGGCTTGAAATCATCGCACCGCTGGAAGTATTGTAAAACCCAATTAAACATTTCAGGGTGTCCGCCATCAGAATTAGTTGGTGTATAAAAATCTACCAGCTGACACCTGTGATAGAAACACGATGTATAATGTGACTCTAAAAAAAGATGATAGAAATTAAAGGACATACTTTATTCTTAAACTAGACAACAGTATGACTACTTCGGTGGGACCAATCCATTTTCTGGTGTTCACCAATTTTCCTCCCAACTGTTCAGCTCCTTGAGTATCGAAACCTTGGGCCCAAGCCCACTCTATCATCTTCTGAAGTCTAGAGATCGACGGTATAGAACTTCGTAGTGGATTCTTGGTAGAACTACCGCTACCCAAACCAGAATTCCACGCTTTATAAACTAACTCGTTGTACCCTGTATGTTGCAAAAGTGACGAAATTAACATCTGCAAATTTCTATAACCACATCCCCATCCTTTGTCCCCATAGGTAGTTGCATAATGGTCTACGGTAGAACACATCCAGGTGCTTAATACATTACTACATGCTTGACTGACAGCCCGTATCTTGGAAACTAGCCCTATAAAGAATCGATGAAGTAATAAAAAGTATTCGTAACGTTATGAGTAAATAGATGTGGAAAAAAAAGATTATAACCGCGTGTACAAGAACTGCCATCATCGATGCCGCTGCTTTCAGCTACTCTGAGCTCGGTTTGTCTTTCGTAATAATCAGCAATCGTCATTTCGCCGGAATACACAGCCCGCTGCATATTGGTGACGCTTTGTTCTCTAAAATTCCCTTGATTGTCCATTCCATATTGCGCCCTTAACATCTCAAATTCACGTTGTTCGCGTAATTTTCTAAGCTCCTTCTCAAGTCTTTCCATATCCTTTGCTAACATTCTGTCGGTAGACAAGTCTGGAGTTATAGGAGATGGAGTGCACTTTTTACTGAAATGTTCTTCAATGTGTGCAGTTAATTCGTCGTTGCTTTTAAACGAGGTACTGAAGCAAACTGGACACGCAGGTGTATCACTACCAACGGTTGCTTGAGCTGACTGGGAAGCTGCACCATTCGCAGGGCTTTGTAAAAGAAATACAATAATTTTGATTTTCAAATCATGCCAATTTACTATAAACACAACTGATTGTTATGCATGCAATACATATAAATCTTACATTACCTCAAGATGTCTTTATGTTCTATGTTAACGTGTAGCTCAAGATCAGAAGAATTTGGGAAAGACGTGACGCAGAGTGGGCAGTTGAAGACACCATCACGCGATGGTGGAGATTCAGGTGGAAAGGACGGCGACGTGAGATCAAAATGTTGTCTGTTGATATGCTCTTCTAACCTTAGTGGACTGTCAGAACTGTAAGGACACATAGGACATTCTTGTACTGGAAGTTTTGGCGAAGCATGGGAACGTAGTTGCAAATTTAGGCCTGAACGCAGCGGAGACCCGTGTCCAGCTGCACCTTCGATAACTGAAAAGATATTGTGGATTATGTGTCGCATCAGTAACTCAAGCTATACCAGATGATACTTGATAAAACTTCTTAGTACCGTTATTAACATTTCCAATGTTATTATTGTTATTATTATTATTCACATTTGCACTAGGAATCTGTGGTTCCACTTTTGGTATTTCTTGCTGCTGCTTAACACGTGGACTGAACGAACTGCTCCAACCATTTTGAAGAAGCGGAGGACTTGGGGACATAGTTGGAGAAGGACATGGACCGCGACATTCGTCGTCTCTTCTATCATCCACTAACGAATCGTCATCGATAAATGCCATCATGTCATTCTCTGGAGTACTGTAACAATTGAGATAAGTAGTTATCACCATACACAGATACTTTAGATATACACTGATTGTAAGCGGTACTTGTATGTACATAAAAAGAGTCAAGTATTTATTACTTTTTACGACGAATATCTAATTCACATGCTGTTTCCCCTTTGTAGTCTTTTATCATGTTTCATACGATTCATTTGAATCTATAGCACTGTCTACACATGGCCACTATATACTTGACAAACGATAGTCGAATAAAGACTAGGAAGAAGGGACTTGGACATAACTACGTGTAACAAGAAAAATATTAAAAGAAGTAACTAGGATTAATGGGGTAATTTAATGCTTCTTCGGCGGTGTCAATTCATCTATGGTTAATTAACTAGTAAACAAACCGGATAAGCCCGTAGACAAGTACGCTCGCAACGAATTCAGAAACTTTGTACGACGGAATACAGAATGTATACATATATGTAGTAGCGCGACATCTAAGGCCCATTTTTGCCGCCATTTCTCCTCGCAATCAGAACAGTTTGAACGCTTTATGATGTATTTGAAGGATATTTATGAAGAAAATCATATATGCAAGATTAAAAGGATAATTGCACCATATATACCTTGGTGTTAGATAATCGAGATGGGCACTGTTAACGTGGGTCAACATTTCCGTCGGCGAAATTTCGCCTAAATCGCAAAAGGGGCAATTTGCGGCTCCTTGGAGGTGGTAGAAAACCATATGAGATCTCATCTCTTCGTCATTGAAACCTTCCAGGCCGCAAATTTCGCATGTGTAATTCATTTCCGGTGGTTTACTGGTCGCCATTTTTATTACATGCAATCAAATCACTCGCTGGCCTATAATAAAAATAAAAATGCATATTATTAAACTGTCGTTTATTGAAATCGCTCGTGCAAGATCCTAATCAACGTGCATGGAATCGTGCGTCCGTGTTGAATCGAGTCTTAACATCCGATAACTCGGCTATTTAAACAGCCGTATCGTATAACGAGTCAACCTTTAAACGATCCAACTAACTTTGTGACAATGGTCAGAGAAACGTTGCCATTGAAACATCGCAGCGGACGGTGCGCTTCTCGACGAAACGAATAGCAGAAGAATTTAAGCAACGGTTTAGACAAAGTAACCCGCGACGGTACATGAAAACTGCACTGTCGAGTATTTTCCTCGGTGAATCGATAATTGAATTCAGGGTCGCGTACAAGCGATTGTACCGTGGTTAGCCGTTAGGTTTCTCGCGAACGCGAGATTTGTTCAAGCGGCAGCACACGAAAACACCATAACACGAGCAAAACTAGCGTACAGGCTCGTTTCCGACGCACCGTGTCAGCTGATTTAGTAGAGGCAAAAGCCCGCACAGCACATCCGTGATGCAACGATATCCACGAATGGAAGACGTTTTCCAGTACATAGGACGGTCCGCGTTCGTTGAATCGCAGTTCCGCGTGTAAGAGGAAACGCAACGCGATCTCTCACCTCTGCTTTATCACCTGAATCCGTTTCTCGCTGCCGTGTTCGCGTGTCAATCAATGCATTTCCGTGGTCGGCGAGAATCCCATGGCTCTCGTTCCGCAAACAAGAAAGCTTCGACGAGAGAGAATCGCGACGACGATGGCGACGTCGACGACCACGGCCACAACGGCCAAAGAGAGTCACAGAGGATCAAGAGGAGTGCACACTTTCGATGTCGTTTTTCCAACCAAGCGGAGGTCGCGTATCTTTTCGCTCGCTCGCTCGCTCGCTCGCTCGCTCCCGAGGAAACTAGGCCAACCAGTGAATCGCAAGAAGAAACGAGTACACGTTAGGTTGCTGGGTTGGGTTGACCCATTTGAGGTCGCGGTTAACGCGTGTACTCTCGCACTCGTGCCTCTAACGCTTCCTTGATATCCGATACCCTCGCACTCACCCGATTAATAGCATCTATTTGAGCGCGCGAACCAATTGCAATCCACACTTTTTTTCCACGCTTGTTTTACACGCAGCAAGGCGTCCGTGCAGGCCACAGTGCCTAACACGGCGCCTCATTTGCCTCCATATGACAGCGCCAATCCACCCCGACACCTTCACGGAAAGAGTTTATCGTTCCACCACCCCACCGCGTCGATTCTCCGCCACTCGTTTGTCCGAAGGGTTGCGTTTCTGTAGAGCGGAAGGCGCTGGCCGACGGCGCCACCCTCGAACCACCCGACGTCGCACGCGGTCGGTAAACCTTTCCCCGCTTTTCTCCCTTAAATTTCTTCCCGATCTCGTTTACGAACGAACGTTTAATCAGGCAAATTTAGAACATTGCTTACAATCTTATCGGAACGTGGCCTCGATATAATTACTTTTTAATAGTTTTTAATGTCATCTGTTTGATTCGCCGGCTCGAGCGGAATTTCCGCTCTCGTATAGTTTCGCTTAGATTCACTTCGAACCGGATCTACTGGAATCGGCGAAGCGACGGAGACTTGCGTCGCGCAGCGAGGCAAATTTCCACGACAACAAATAGCATGTATATCGGGTTACGATGACAACGCGTTCAATGGAGGCACTTTTAGCGCGCAGGCTCGAGATATTTGAATCTTATTTATGATACTCGGCGTCTATGTTTCCGCGTTACGGCTTTCAGCTTGTAGCCGGTATTTTCAGCTAACTCGCTGATTGTGCAAATAACGAGATCTTGAAAAGGTTAGCCCGAAAGGCTACCTGAAATCCAACCATCGCGAGAAATCGTATATCTCCGATAACCAAGACGTACGTAGAATCTAACCTGCCTAAAAACTATCAGTTTCTTTCCGTTCTTTCCTTTTGACCTTTTCGTTCACCCGAGACATTTTTCTACGCGCGAGTTCTTATTGCCGGCTCCAATGCGTTCCAATTTCTCTCATTGTATTCCCTATTGTTCGTCTGCGACTCTACGACGAGTTTTTCCATAATGACAAGCCGGCAAACGGTCTCGACACGGTGCATTATCCGAATGGCAGAACGCAATCAGCTTTCAATGGTGAGTTCATTTTGGCGAGTGATTTGAAAGCGCTGGTATTTCGACGATTCGAAGAGTCCAATCGATCGTTCGTTTCTATGGAAGGCCAAAGGAGAAGCTTCGTTAGGCGAATGTTACGCTTGCGATGCAACGAATGGAAGAAAGATGGAACTGGGATCGCGGTTGTTCGTATGCTTGTTCGTAACGTGATCAAATGGGAGGTAAACATTGGGAATTCTGATCGTGCTTAAGACATTCCTTTGGCACGGTAGAAAACGCGCGACAAATTTACGCGAGAAACTCGATTTCTCACGATGGCTAGCAAGGAGCAAGCTGGTCCTCGATTTCTGTCCGATGGTCGATGCTGGTTCATTGACATGCAGCCGACGATTGACGGAGGATGCAATGTTCACAGAACTATTTGGTCTTTCCCCTTGGTCACGCGCTCGCCCTATCCCTCCTTCTTCCTTTCGCTCGTTCGAAGGGTGCGTGAGTCAAATACTTGAAGCGCGCATGCACGGAAAGTAAATCGCCGGCAAATTTATTGGACACCTTTTCGATTCTGCACGACGATCGATTCGATTACCAGGAATTTCGATTTGGTCAATTTTTCATTGAAAAATCGGTCTTTCGTACCGTATACAGTTCTCGGCCATCGAACTACGATCGCTCAATACTTTCGACACGTTTTACCCTTACTCCTTTGCTTTACTTTTACTTTGCAACTTCTCTAGACTCTAGAATGTCGTCTAAAGATCATAGATCGTGATAGTATGCAGTAGCATGTAGCCTATAGCAATAGGAAATTGGAATTCATCGTCACTGGTGCTCCGATAGATGCATAACATACCGTCCAATTAATGCTCGCCACTGGATAATTAATAACCACTGCGACTACTTAAGTGAGTTAAACCGAGCCGAGCAAAGTCCGCATTGCAAAAACGTTTCTGGCACGATCTGCCATCGATGGAATACGTTAAGACCAGCCTCGTTCCTAAAACAACTGGAAAAACCTTTGTGTACTATTTGACTACTTGATATTGATTGAGAATATACGTAGCACCCAACATTGACGAGATTATAATAAAAAAAAAAAGAAAAAGTCGTGTTAAATTTTTCCATCAAATTTTCGAACGTCGAACGAAAATCAAACAAATTAAACGATTCTACAAATACAATCGTTACAGGGAATGGAATTATAGGGAATAAGCAAAAAAGAAAAGACAAGCGATTGCCCATTTCTGTTACGAACCAATTCGATTACCAATCGCCGAATGTGCCGGCAGAATTAAATTCTTGTTCATTAATCGCACGATCGTCGATTATTTCTACTAGTAGGTAGGTATTATTTCTGCTAGGTATCGTAGTAAGTCGACAATTGTAGCTTAATATTCTTGAAAGGGACAGCATTTGGGTTAAAGTAGATGTTCGGTGAGGAAATTGTACGACGTTCCGTAACCGCGAATGTCGTGGTTAATGGTTGAAAGTGCTAGGACTGACTCGCGAGCATCGCCAAGATAATGCCATCAACCGTTCATTTTGCAAATTAGTCGCCGAGCGTACCAAGTTACATTAATAATGGTCTTTATAGCGTACAAAGCGGCGACGATCCTGCGACGCAAACCGGTACACATTTGCAGAAACTTTGCGAGTATTTATCCGTGTTCGACTTGGAACTGGTTTCATCCACGGGTCTTTTTTCCTCCCGTCTATGGACTACGAATTTCCCTTGCCGAGCTTTCGTATTTTCCTGCAAGGCCACGCGGCCATCTCGCCTCGCGAATTGTAATTATACGACCGTACGAATCGTATGATTACCGACGATAAAATTGTTATCGCAAATAACGGTCCGATGCGTTTGGTGCGCGCGTCCACGATGAAACAGCAAGCCTGCTCTAAGGGATAAAGTGGACAGAGATGCAAAGGAACAGAGAGAAAGAGAGTCGAGGAGGAACAATCCGTCCGCAGCCTACGTGCGGATTGAAACGGATTTATCGGCGGAATAAATTAATAAATTACTCGACCATCGAGTCGATTGCCTTCACGAGGGGTTCGAACGGAACCCGCGTCCCACAGCGACGCATCCGAGTGGAAATTCAGTGAATGAATCTCGAGATTATTCTACAGCGCAACTTCTATTTCCACTTTCCATCGCATCGATACGGGATATCGCGTTTTGCCATCGTAATTAGCTCGCACGCCCACGCAAAGGCAACTTGATCTCTTTATTTCATATTAAATCTTACTTAGATACATAGGTACGTCGAGCGACTGAAAACGGTACCGTATAAAGAGCGCAGTTATCAGAGATAATAGCTTGCGATTGCCAAAGTGAATCACATTCTGTCAAACATCTTAGTAGAACGAACGGTATCCGCGTTTCGACGATAGTCGACGACGAACGAATGCTCGCCCGTAATACGTCTCAATCGCTATCAGAGGAAGTACAAGCGCGGGTTATCAGTTTACCCGGTGCAGGAATGTGGCTTTCTAACCCACGCCACGGGCCGAGCTGGTCCCTTCGAATTTACGACTTTCGATGAGATCTCGCTTCGACGTACAGTCAACGTTCGCTCAGAACGGTGATAATCCGTTTGCCTGGAGATAACGAAATCGACCAACGATCGATACCAGCTGTACGACTCGAATCTTGTCTCCAACAACGCGCAACATTAACTCAACTTTTAAATACGAAGATATGCAACGATAACTTGGGACAATCGAGAGTGTGTGTGTGAGAGAGAGAGAGAGAGAGAGAGAGAGAGAAAGAGAGAACGAGTCACGAGGCTTCTTGAAACGAACGGCGAAAAAATGCATACCGAGGGTCGTGTAGGTACAGCCTGAAGATGTCACGATCACAATAGCAGTTGCACTGCGTGACAACGACAACGCGCCACGCGTCTTTTCCCTCCTCCCACACGCAATCCCTCCGTCTCTATCTCTCGTTCAGGCCTGTCCTCTCTCTCTCTCTCTCTCTCTCTCTCTTTCTCTCTTTAGATGTCTGGTCTCCTTCTTCCTCTCACCCACTCGGTCGAGTAAAAAGCTTACCGAAGCGAAGAGCCGAGGCCACGAGTGCGACGAAAAGCTCAGTCGCTCGCGGACTGCGCTCCAGTGCACTTGGTTTTCGCGCGAGTCCGCTTCTCGCCGACATGCCAACTCTGTCGCTGTCGTTCGCAATCGTTCGTAGATTTCGCGCGCCAGTTGTGTTTTAAGATGCGCCGATGGTGTCAGTGATCGTCATGGATCTCGAGACTCGACCGCGATTTCATGGAAACGCGCGATATTCAACGATGCTGGTGATCGGGTTGTCGACGGTGATGTTGACGGTCATCGTCGTCGCCACTCCTTTTCTCGACGCTGTACAAGGTAATTTTCTATTTCATCTTTATTTCAGTTGCGCGATTCGGCGACCGTCGCCTGGCCGGACAACTCGAGCTTCCGACTCTGGGAAACACCGGTTGGTCGAAACGAAACATTGGTTGGTCCAACTCGCTTGGTCGTGCCGCTAGCCGCGTTATCGTAGCGTCGGATGAACGGCGATTATTTTTAAAATAGCTCGTGTCAACTCGTGGTCGGTCTCGGTCGCGACTCCGCTAAAATACAAATTCAGCGAATCTTTGTCATCTTTCTCGTCGGAGACGATATCGGCCACAACTTCTGGCCACATGTGCGCACTTGCCTTCCTTTCTTTCCCCTCTTCGCTTCTCCTTCCGTATTAATTCTCGCCGCTTTTGTCAGCCTTTACTTTTTTCAGCCTCTTGCGCCGTTCGATTCGCGCGGTCATCTTAACGCTCTCCCTTCTTCGACTTTATCGTCGACATGCTCGAGAAGCGGCCAGCCATTTGTTTATCTAGGTGCCGTGTGGCTAAGTACGCTCAAGTGTCGACGGAAACTCTTCGCTTCTCGGGCGAATCGACGCGACAAAAAGCGCTGCTCGCTTTGGGCCGCCTTCCGCAATTTTTCCTCGCTGATTAAAACTGCCACTGCATTCGTCGATCGTTCGAAACGATCGAAACGGTCGAAACGAACGTACACGCCACCATCAACGAAACACTAGCGATTCGTGGAATTTCTTAAAAAATGCTCGTTCCGCGTTTCGTCGCCCGTCTGCCGATCTTTAATCTCTTTCTGTCTCGAAATTTACATGGTGCACGTGCGTGTGAACGAGCTGTCGCTAACGGTCCTTCGCCCCTGCCTCTCTTCAACTCGGTTCGAACGCCTCTTGTACAATAAGAGGAAAGAGAGTCACATACATACATACGTACTTACATACATAAGCAGAGAGCCATTGGCGGTCGCATATTCTCGTATATGCGTGTGTATATATAAATATGTATATGTATATGTATATGTATATGTATGTATGTGCACATGACATAGGCGTATAGGTGGATACGTATTCGTATAGGTTCGCGTTCGTATAGAGTTCGCGAGGTGATAACGCGTCGCGCATTTCTCCGATCCTCTCACCTTTTCGCTGCACGCGTGTTTCCTCCGCTCCGTGCGTCGCGTCACCGTGACTTAATATCGCGTTATCCGTTGAGTGCGCACGCGACTAGAATGATTTCGTGCTAATTGATATCTCGTAAATTCTACGCCGAACCTTCTCTCTCTCTCTCTCTCTCTCTCTCTCTCGGTTCGAAGCGAAGGCGACGTTTATATCTCCGTGCGGTAAACGTCCATCAGTCAGCGTACTCCTCGCACTGTGTAGCAACGAACGTAGTTTCTAACAACCAACACCGATATTTATGCCATGCAACGCTAATGCGCTGGACAAGCTCTGACTGTCGGTTTTATCGACGATCGAAAGCCGTCGTTTCGGTAGAGCAGGCGTTTGTTCCGCTGTTGAGAGTCGCCGTTTAACTCGCTGTTTAACTCGCCGCTTGTTTCTATCAACGATACACACCTAGGCAAGACTTTGCGCCATGGCCAAGCTCCTCCTATAAATCACGCGTCAAAGTTCTCGTCGTTCGTTCGACCCGCTGTGGTAGTCGCGATAAAACATCGTTAAGGTGTCATTCGATTGCAGTAATTTCAGGCTGGATGCGCCATCAGCGAAGGGCCATGAAATAATATCTGGTTGCGCGATGAACGAGACAGAAGGGAGGAAAAAAGAAGGGATAAGAGGAACGTTGTCCCGCTTCAGCGTTGCGCCGCTGGCTTTTGGCCGCGTTAGTACGCAAAACCAGCCGGATCATAGTAATTTTAACGCGTGCCTGTTTGCGCGTAAATCCTTTCTATGCCGCGCGTGCAATTTCGCCTGTCTTTCAGCTGGAAATTGGAACGCGACGTTGCGCAAGCGATTTATGGCAACGCTACTCCGAATACATCGATCGACCGATCCAACTTATCGATTAATGCCTCTTCGACTCGATTCGTCGTTGATCACTCGCCAAACGGATCTTTACTCGTCGAAATCTTTCCGACTTGCTCCTCCTCGCTCCTCGTTCCTTCTTCGTTTTGTCATACGCGATCGTCGTCAGAAAGTCTTCGTAACGGGACAGCTCGATCAGACGGCCGTGAAAGCAGAATCTACAAATAAGATGACGAGCAATGTTTCAATTTCCTAACCGATTACATCGACTATTCCCTACTCAAACAATCGATTTCCATTTGATCGGGCCGATCGATTCGAAGCGGATTCGAAGCGGATTCCTCGCTTATCGTTAGCTTCCTCTCGTCATAAGGCGACGTGAAAATCGAAAAGACGGTAAAGACGGAAACAGTTCTTATCGATCTTTGATTTCCAATCAACGACCGAGGAGACACGACTATCGTGATTACATCGATCAAATTTGAAATCAGTCTGAGTAATCATCAAACTGTTTTTCTTTTCTCTTGCCTTCGTATTTTACCAATGATCATATCATACTGTACTCTGCAAACGTTGCGATATTTTCGTAAACGACTGTATATCGTCGCGATAGACGATTAACGTTCTTGCAACTTTTGTTCTCCGATCTTTTACGAGCAACCGGCGAGCGACTTTGGTCCAACGATCCGCTCGTTTCTCCGTAAAGGACAAGATCTTTACCAACCGGATCGTTTAGTACGTAACATAACGATATCAGAGGATGGTTTGCAGAGGATCGCTGATTTATCCGCGTCTCGATTTTCAATTTCTCAGCGCTGTCGCAATCCTTTAGCGGCAATTAAATCACCGTCGGTGGCAGCCAGGTTCGACAGCCAGGAGACGCGTCCCGTTACATGATTTTCGCAACAGTGTCCGCAATTAGACGAACAGTCGGAACTTCCTGAAAGATTTACGTCGGTGCTGTCGCGACGGAGATTCCGGGGCAACGATTTCTTTGGACCGGTTGTCGCGAAACGCGTTGCTGAAAAAAGGAACGAGCACGCTGCGCCGCGCCGCGCCGCGCCGCGCCGAAACGAAGGGGTTAAAGGAGAACGCGACTTGCGATCGGCAGGGCCCTGACACGGTCCACCAGCCAGCAGCGTGTATGTGCAGCATAGAGTGTGTAGAGTGCAGAGTATAGAGACATACTCCGCCTTTCGATACATGTCGATGGCGTGTCGGGAGAGTGCAGAGATAAATAAACGCATAAAACCCCTGTGACAGCTTCACGCCGGATAAAAACACGTCGAGAGACACTCGGTATATAGTATCTCGATTCGCTCCTTTTTATCTCTCCTTTCTCTTCTTTCTCTCCTTTCTCTCTTTCTCCCACCCTTCGACAAAATTCTACGAAATCATTCGTCTATATTCGATCGATCCTCTTCCTCTCCGTCCACTTCGATAAACGTTGGCAAGTTGGACGACTGTATCAATTTCTTCCACCCTTTCCGCAGTCCGCTATTGCGTGCAATCGTAATATTTCCATTCAGCTAGCGAGCAAGCGCGTTTACGCCGGCGATGTAACTCGCGCCTAGTGCGACGAAACGGGGATCCTTCGGAAGACGAAAACGGAAGACGGACTCGTCGTATACCGCGTACTAATGTACACGAACGAGCTAATTAGGCCAGCCGGTTCAACGAGTCAACAATGATCGTTGATCGATCGACTTTGCGCACCCTACCAAGCTGTGCACAAACGGGATACTTTGTTACGCCTATACCAAGAAAACGTTTATTCTCTAACTTTGCCACTAAATCGGCAAATAAAAATGGGATCGATGGAATTTTAAACGCGACATACCTACGATTCTGGAATAAATGTTGTTTCGAATGTATGCGAGTCGTCGGTTCGTATGCAAATTCGCGCAAGGTTTTCCCACTTCCTGGCTTATCTTACATCTGCTGGAAGGATTATCATCGTTAGGCGTGGGAGAATCGTGCGAGTTTTACGAGTGCAACGACGTGGATGTCACCATTCGCGCACGATACGGCGATGGAAGGCGCAGCTGCGAGAATAGGCATGGCCCTTTTATATGCAACTATACCGCGCTCTCACCCACATGCGCGATACGCGTGGCATACGCCAAGACATTCACGTTGACACGTTTCTTTCGATTTTGCATTGAAACAACGAGCCATCGTGTTTTTTCTAACCGTTGAGAAAAGAAGAAAACAGAAAGAAAGAGAATCTCGACGCCTGATTGAGCGATATCGAGAGAGACAGACAGAGAGAGAGAGAGAGAGGGGAGGGGAGGTCTGAGAGATTTCAAAGAAGATTCTGAAAACTTTCTCAGAGCCGTTTTTAAACTTCAACACTAAGTTCAAAGAGACAGAGGTTTTGCTCGTTCCATTTCATCCGGCTGGATAAAATTAAGGGGACTTTCGCAGCTTAGATCGGGCTGGAAGTCGAATGGCCGCAAACGACGTTGGCTATTTTTGTGTCGTTCCTCGAGAGAAGCCACAAACCCGTTACGATTTCAGGGGACGCACTTGCCACGGCGAATTTCTCCAACAACTCCACCACCAATTTAGCCACCGACATCAAACGCCATTTTCCTATCTTTCCTCTCTAACCTTTCGAAATAGGTTAACGATTCTTCGATTATTTTTAGCAATTAGATTACGCGGTGATTTCTCAGACATAGCGAGACAACTTGCGCGTCCCTCGTGAAATCGATATTCGACAGGCCCCAGCTGTTATTTCTCTGACGAAAACGGGGAACCTTAACCTCGCTTTTCCTATTTCATCAGCTGCACAAACTTGTCGCGTGTTAAACGTTCTTACGTTCCTACGTTCCTACGCTCCTACGTACTGCCTGAAATAAACGAATAAAAAGAAAAAAGAAAGAAGATAGAAGAGAAAACGAGGAAAGAGAAATAGGCTGCTGACGACGAAGAGTACACGATATACGAAGCGAGTCACGCGGACAAACATAGTTAGCCGCAATTTCTGTCTGACTGCTATCTATTAACTTAATTGTGTAACACGCTCCGAACCCTCTTCTTGTCTCCAGGCTCTCCGTGCCTCGTGTGCATCGTTTATAGCGTGGCCGGTATCCACGATTTCGGTCCTCGTTCAAAAGTCAATTCCACCGGAGACCGGACCCGCATATTATATCCGTAAAGTCGTAAAAGATCACTTACGACTTACGACGCGAGTTACGCGCCACTGCCGGCACCGAGGCATCGCTCACCACGCGTCTACGTTCTCACCGTGAGATCATTTAATAAAAATAACGTTCGTGTCGCGAGAAGAATGGAAATTGCACGATAACGAAGTAAAGATCTCGACGCTTCGAGGGATATCGTAGCAACGTTACTCGTATCCAACTGCACGTGCGCATTATCCGTAATCGTATCGTTCAAAGGCAGTAACGACTGCTTCACAGAGAAATTGTTCGCATTAGACGACAGATTTCTTTCTCGGATCGCACTTTGCGATCGTTGAAAGAAATCGTCGCCGGCACAAGTTCAATTTCTCGATGCGTTCGCAAAGGATGGCGGAGTAAAACGATATAATTAGAAAATACGTATTCTAATGTACTTAATACGTATAAAAGTGACAGCTTTTTCAAATACTCCAGACTTTCGGTAATCGTCCGTGCCTTTTCCAAGGGTCGTTCGGTCTTGACGTGTCCCGCTTACCCTCATCCGGCACCATAAAGGCGGATCCTTTCTCTTTCCAACTGACGTAACGCAGGACACGCGTCTGTTTCGTGTTTAAGGAAAAGCGGAGAAAGGATCGTAATACGCGACCTTTCCACGGATTCTCTCCATGGATCGTTGCCATGTGTTTTTGCGTCTACCGAAAAGATCTGACTTGCCTCTATGCCTTATTTGTTCCAGAGATGTCCTGCTGTTCTTTGGCTACCGGATCTTGTCGCAATGTCTGCTCCAAGGTACCTCCTTTTCTCTCAATTTTTCATTATGCACTCGCGATCCTAAAGAAACACACGCGGTACGGTTCCGGTGAATTGCGCAAAGGTGTCGCGTGCTTCATCAGCAAACGTACGCGCGAAACCGTAGCCGCAAGATTTTCAGAAATATTTCATCCCCCGTTCTATGTGACTTTTTTCCGACAAATATCTTCTCGGACAAACATTTTATATACACGCCTTATTTCTTCCTTATAATTGTCGTCACACGTATGAAACGTTGTTTATTTTACAGTGAAAAAAAAAAGAAAAAAAAAAAAAAAAGAAAATCGATCAAATTCGTCAACGTAAACGTATTTCGGAGAAGAATGTCTTACGAATTCTATTCGCGATTCGTCGGCGAACGCAGCGAGCAAGCAGCATAAAATTCGTCCGAACGTTCTACCGCGTCTATTAATTATGCGCGCGAAAGATCTCCGTGGGAATGTGAAAAAGATAATTCCGAGGAATATAATTTCACGGGGCGAATGCGATATCGCTGGCCGGCTGATAAATATCGGTGGCCCGACCCCGGCACGATAGAGGGTAGAAAATATGCCGCGTCCACGGATATATTAGGATCTGCCGGGAATAAAAAGGAAACTGCGCGAGAAGGACGAAGCGTGACGGTAGAAAGGTGAAAGGAGAAAAAGAGGAAAGGCACGGTGGTTTTTCGACAGGGCTCCGGTTCGGAGCGACGCGACGCGACGCGACGCTACGCGGGGCGCACACGTGCTTGTAGCTTCTTTAAAAGTGGCTGCAGAGGGCCCCTTCCGAGATAATATCGGGGACACTGGGGCCCGCTGAGAGATTTACGCACGACCCCCCTCGGGGTCCCGGTCAGCTCATTCATACGCAAATATTACGAATCGACGCGCTCCGCATCCTCCACCAGACACGCTATCAATGATATCGTGTTTCCCCGCAATTTGTACCCGCGAAACCGAGTATTCTCCGCATCGCTTCTCTTTCGCGTCTAGCAACGCGAAACGCGGCTCCTCTTCTCCGTACAATTCTATGCGCTTTAGATTTAAGGGTGGTCGATAACGATAACGATAACGATAACGACAACAGTCGATAAACATTTCAACTGCTTTTCTCAACTAATGCGCGCACCGACGAGTAAACGCGAAGCGATCGATTAATAGATTTAGCAGTAGCATCCGCCGGACATGGCCGGAAACGGCCGCAAACGGCCGCAAACTCTAACATCATCGTACGATCATGCATCGTGCGATGCCTGCGGTTATTTATATCCAGGCATGTTTTTACCCCCTACTCCCACCCCCCCTCCCCCCGCCGATAATAGTTGAATCAAAGTTAATAAAACCGCAACTTGCATTTCGATAAATCGTGATAGCCAAACTGTTCCAAACAGTTATAGACATTTTCTTGTAATTTCAAATGACGCGAATTACGCGACTTTCTGTACTATTATGTGCGTTGTGTGATATATTTTGAAATTTCATCGGCACCGTTACGACACACGTCCGTTCGACTATCGCGGATCGGAAAACGTATTTATACGTGTAAAAGATATTTATATAGGTAGATATTGGCCGCAGAGATTCTTTAAAAAAAAAAAAATCGTTAACAATTTCATCGGAGAAATGTAAAAATTGCGGAATTTGATCAAACCAGATTGACGAAACTAGATCCGAAAGAGGCATAGTTTCGCGAGCTTTACATGCTACGCTTTGTACGTAATTTATAACGGCGATCAGAATGCCTGGCATCTAGCTATGGTGGAAAAGTTTGGCGAGAAAAACGCACCCCCTTCGAAATGGCGACGAGGCTAAGCTGTGCATAGCTCCCAGAATATACCGCGACAGAAATACGTGCGTCGTCTCCGGTTCGCTATCGTTTACGCCCTTAACGTTTGCAACGTAGTTCGACTGGAAAGCTCTATTTAAAACCCTCGATTGCTCGATCATCGCGAATTAAAATATCTCTATCGCTAATAAGTCCTTTCGTAAAGGATCGTCGACGAAGAGACAGGAAGGAAAAACAACGATCGATTTAAACGACGAATTATATTAAAATACAGGCCGTAATCCGGCCTGCGGCCAAGTCCTAACAGGACCCACCACACGCCGATGGATAGTCGTAACTTGTAACCGTGACGAGACTGCGGGATAGATCCGCGCGTCCTCGTACGATCTACGTCGATTGAATTCCGAATGAACGCCTAAATGGTACAACAGTCGATATCCGTGCGGTGGTCTATTGTCATTCAGTGACCAGCAACAGGAAATCGTGGCGACCGAAGCGTACTCGTGTCCTTGATTCTTAATAACTTCTAACGCGTCGTACCTTGCATTCGTAATCGCGGAAATTCCCATCGATAGATATACAGCTGTCCCGTTTTTTCTTCCTTTCCACTTCCCACGAATCCTTCCAATTTTTTCCCATCCATCTCTGTACGGTAGACGTTCGAACAAAAATTGGAGAAAAAAAAAAAAAAAAAGAAAGGAAGAGGAGAACGTTGACGGCAGCGGTGCTTTCAGATCTCGCTGGTGGCGTTGGGAGCAGAAGCAGAGGCAAGGGAGAACGCGACGCGACGCTTGCTGGAGTTCTGTTCCCTCGAGCTGGTAAGCCGTGTGTTTAATCGATCCTTTTAATCCATAGCCGACAGTCGGAGACGGTGTCGAATCTGAAACGATGCCCGCGACAATACGTTAGCGTTAGCGATTCGAGAGAAAAGGGACGCGGGACTGCAAGAGATGGACAGATTCGCGTTACAAAAGACTCTGGCGATACGCTTACCTTCTCCTTACGTTTCTCCACTCGGTTTTCATTTTCTTTCTTTTCTCTCTTTTTTTTCTTCTCTCTCTCTCTCTCTCTCTCTCTCTCTCTCTCTCTGTGGATTAGTCCCTCAGCTTCAACTTTTCCTTATTCTTCCTTTCAGATGGTATTCTGGGGCTGCGTCAACATGACTCTGAACGGTGAGAGTATCTCGACTCGATCTTGCTAACATCCGTTTCGCAGCAACGCAAAATTGTTAACTAGTTTTGTCCCGACAGAGGTAAAGAGATACGAGAATTGGACTGGCAGGGGTTGCTGTCACTTAGCGCTGAATCCAATATGCCGATCAACGTGCGCTCTCTCCGGATCCAGAAGGGATCTGAACGTATCCTGCCGGCCGAGCGACGAGCCTGAATTCTTCTCCTGTTTGGAAAAGCGAGAGGAAGCTGAACACTGTTGCAGCAACGTATCCGACGACACCTGCAGAACAATTTGCCAGGATTTGTTCTACAAGCCCGGAAAGATTTCAAATCTCAAGTTGTACAGTAGCAAGGGATGCTTCCATCAGATTCCAAGGTGCTTGAAAACCGTGGCCGAGGCGAAACACGCCGAAGATCCGAAACAACGTAAGTAGAAGTTGACGATTATTAAGTCTCGTCTCGTCTCTCTCTCTCTCTCTCTCTCTCTCTCTCTCTCTCTCTTGTAACTCTGAATCCGCCAATCGTCTCGACACGTTGACACTATAGATCTGCATTGCTGCAACGTGGCTAGCAGCCCAGCCTGTCTCGAAACGTGCAGGAAGATCCTGCATACGGCGACGACCGACCAAGAGATCATGGACGCGTTGACGGACAAGTGCAGACCGGTTCTACCTCAGTCGCCGTTTTGGAGTTGTCTGCTCAAGTCTGGCTCGTCGAAGCCAGCTCGCCTACCTCTAGATGCGGGCAAATTGTCGTGCTGCACCAAAGCAACCAAGCCATCGTGCCAGAATCTGTGCTGGAGAGCGTTCCAAGCGGACTGGGAGTCCGCGTGGCTTCAACTCGACGCAGAGTGCCTGTCGTCCAGCCTGGAAGGAGAACTGAGACGGTGTCTCGAGGATACCGACGATCCGTGCGAAATGGGCTGCTCCGGGCTGTCCTATTGCACCCGATTCAACGACAGGTCGACGACACTCTTTAGGTAGGAACTCGGCGCGTTTCGGTTTGGACCGCGGCCAAACCTGCTTCCATTGCTTTGTCCCACTGCTATTCTTATTCCACTTCTATCCTCTATTTCCTCCTTTTCGTTGCTCCGTAGGAGTTGTTCGGCCGCGGCTGACGAGGCAGCTAAATTGGAAGCTGATCACTGGGCCAGAGGTGGAATCGTTCGTGGATTAGGTGTGCCTGTTCGAGCCGCCGCTTCCTGCCCGCCGGAAACTTTACGCGCAGCCGCGTGCTTATTGCAGCTGAGACCGTGCGAAGCCAGAATCCACGAGACGAGACTTTGTCGAGAAGATTGCCTCGAACTGATGGCCAGTTGCGTGGACTGGTCGGCCATTAACGGTCCCCATACGGCAGCCACATTGTGCGCCAAGCTCTCGCCAGCTAGATCCGATGCCTCTTGCGTTTCTCTGAGACCCTTTTTAGAGGATGCCCAAGATAACGAGTCGGTGATTCGCCTCGAGGAGGACATCGTCACTCCTTGTAGGAGTAACCCTTGCGCTCACGGTGAAATCTGCCAGCTGCTTCATTTCACCCGACAGGCGTACCGTTGTCTACCAGCTTGTTCTCTCGGAGAAATGTCGAAACAGTTGGTACCCGTGGGATCCTGGGTACAGATACCAAGGTACGACCAACAGGGTTGTCTGCGAATCTGCCAATGCACGGTCCACGGTTTGGAGAAATGCAGAACCTTAAACTGCTACAAATTCAACTCTTGCTGGGTGCATGACCGTTTCGTCGCTCACAAAGCCAACTTCTATCTGGAATGTAATCCCTGTCACTGTTTCGAGGGCGAGTTCACGTGTTCGAAGAAGAATTGCGGCGAGATACGCGTACCTTCGTTGCCCTGTGACTGTCCGGCTCATTACGTCCCCGTTTGTGGAAGATTAGGCTTCACTTTTGCATCCGGTTGTCTGGCAAAGTGTTCCGAGATGTCCGCGAACGAAGTAGAATTCGGTAGCTGTTCCTCTCGCGACCCGTGCGCGTCCAATCCTTGCGACAGCACGGAAAAATGCGTCCCGAGAACCAGAGTGTGCTTGTCCAGGCTTCAGAAATCTTGTCGCCAATACGAATGCGTACCTCTCGATTGCGATCCCCGAGACGAGGCCAACGGTCCGGTTTGCGACAAGGAAAACCGCCAACATCGCTCCATGTGCGCCATGATTCGATCTGGGGCCAGTTTGGGCTACAGAGGACATTGTCTAGAAGGGTGTAGCTTACGTGGTCCCGTTTGCGGTACCAACGGAGAGATCTACGCGAACGAGTGCGCAGCGTGGGCGGAAAGGACGGTGGTGGATTACTTTGGTCGTTGCGTGGCTGTCGGGTTGATAGGTGATCAAGCCAAGCCTCGTTGCGGCGATTTAGTACAATGTCCTCGGTTAATCGAGCCATACTGCGTTGGAGTCACACCCCCCGGTGCCTGTTGTCCTGTCTGCGGTGGGGCGGCTAAGCTCTTTTATTCTAAAAAACAGGTACGTTATTCTCTCTCCCTCTCCCTTTTTACCTTTTACACATAGCGTTGCGCAACGCCAATTAGCCACCATTCTTATTCTCCGATTTTTGTTCATTTTCAGTTGGATAGGATATACTACACGATGGACGAGGACGTGGACAAAGATTCGGTCGCGCTCGAGGTCCTCTTGTCAGCTCTAGCACGACAGATCCAAGTGGCACAGTGCGTTCTTCGAGGCATGATGACGCCAGACCTCGACATATTCGTTATAGTACAGCCTACGTCGAAGAGACCTTCGCCGCTGCAGCTACGAGCTTGCGTGGCTGAGACTGAGAAACTAGTTACCAGAATTTCGGAGAGGAGCCCCAGGATCACGACGGAAGTACTGTTAGGCGCGCTCACCAGAGCGGAAATTGCTCATAGCTACATATCAAGTGCCATGACCATCGGGGGAAACGCTGCGCGGCTCTTACTTGCAATTCTCCTTTACGCTATAGTTTCGTGACAACCGAGACACATACGGAAACGTACAAGCGTATAGGAGACACGTCGGCTGATCGCGATAAACGGCCGATTCGTTCGTCGCATTTTTCAAACGCGTTAAAGCATTTCTTTTACCTAGCGGCGTTACCGTTCGTCGCGGTATCGTCGAGTCCATGACTGTGATTCCTCTAGTGCCTAACGTAACGTACAGAAAAGTAGCGTGTATTTTTCGTCTATCTTTTAATATTGCCAAAGAAAACGGAGTACGTGGAACATGTACAAAGACACATAATTACCCAGGCAGGAATACGCCGCTAAACGATCGTTAAAGGATGATTATGCTGGCCGTTGTAAGCTGTAAATAAAGTTTCAGTCCTGACTTAAGTTACCAAAACAAAGTGGCGATTGATCGTTACGTTATATTCTCCGTGAATACAATAATACAATGGATAAAAAAGGTCAAGTCTGTCGAGCGGCCCAAATTATTTATTCTCTTGTCCCACAATGTGAGTTTCGCGTGCCTTTTGTTCGAAAATCTTAATTATTTAATTACGATGGTTAATCAATTTGGACCGCTGGCAAATACTTTCGTTCACTGAATCGGTACTCCGTAAACCGTCAAGCAGCTCTTTTGAACATTATTGTACCGTTAAATACAAAGTGTTTCGCAGAGACTTTCTGTAAGTTTAATAAATCTCTAATTTTACTCGCACGTTATTCGTCGAAGTTGCGTATATGCTACAGTGCGTAGGATCCCGTGCATCGCATGTACAACGAAAGACATTCCACTTTTCCATTTTTACAAAACCTTGTAACGACCGCGAGATGCGGTATGCGCTCCGGACGCCTGTAACTTGATCAGCTCTTCCTTGATCAAACGCGAAACTTCTGCTTTGGCCTTGCTGACTGCTAGCTCGCTGGTAGATTCGATGGCGAGGTACAACTTCCTCTCTCCTTCCGGTGGTGCTTTACCGGGTGCGATGTAAGTCCCTCTAACCGTGAGACCGGCTTCGGAGTACTCCGAGATCTGAGCAAGAGCTTCCTTGCTTGTAACTCGCCACCTAGCCTGCTGCGGGAAGTCGTTGATCTCCAATTCCTCCTCGTATTTGCGGAACGTTTGTTCGCCAGCCTCTGCGTCGCTTTCCACTAGATCCTCTTCGCGAGGTTGGTAATTCAATTTCGTGTTCAACTTGGCAGCCAGCTGTTCGGCAACCGTTTTCGCTGTAATAAGATTGGTGGGGCCAGCGCCTTTAAGTATAGCTTCGGCTGCTTGCTGTGTTGCACCCTTCGCCTCTGCACCTAGATTCTTCGCAATGTTGATCTTAGACGCCAGTCGCCTAGCCAACTCCAACTTGTCAGTCGCGCTAGCTACAGGCTGACCAGGAACCGCGATATTGGTGGCGGAAGGTCTGGCGATTTCACGAACCGTCCTCTTTGGAGCAAGCATGCTCTCTATTTGTTGATCGATGTCGTTCTCTATGTCCTCGTCATCGGAATCTTGTAATCCCAGAGCTGCCTTTTGGAACTTCTTCTTTTCGTTGGCCAACGCTGCCTCCGATTCGTCAAATTTGAATCCTTTACCACTGAAACCGCCTCCTGTGTGAACCTTCTTCCCGTCTGCCGCTTGTCGAGCTTTGTATCCCTCCCATAGTTGACGCAACGGTTCCGGAACGGGGACACCCGCTAATTCGTGAGCACGTAAAATATCACCCGCGTAACGTTCTTGCTCCGATGTGATAAAAGTGTACGCGTACCTGTAGACAAAAGGTAATCCTCCGTTTGTTTATCGTTCGAACGATAAATAACATAAATGTTACAGCTGGAAAAGTACAGAGAACTTACCCCTTGTTCCCAGCTCTTCCTGTTCTTCCACATCTGTGCACGTAATCCTCGTAGTGATTCGGGCAGTCGTAATTCACCACGAGTACGAGATGCTTCACGTCCAGACCTCTGGCCGCCACTGACGTTGCGACTAATAACTTTGTCCTGCCAGCCTTGAAATCCAATATAGTCGAGTCTCTATCGCACTGGTCGATACCTCCGTGAAGCGACATACAGGAATAAGAGGCTTTCATCAGATCCTTGAGTAAGGTGTCTGCGTTCTCCTGCTTGTCGACGAATATTATAGCGGAACCTTTATCTTGATAGTGACCAAGGATTTCAAGTAACTTGTAAAACTTTTGATCTTCCTCGAGAACTACCACGTGCTGTTCGACATCCTTACAAACGATCGATCGTCCTCCGACCTGAACCTCTACAGGTCTGGTTAGAATTCTTCTTGCTAATGCTTCCATTTGTCGAGGGAATGTCGCGCTGAACAGTACAGTTTGCCGATCTGGCCGAACGTTTTCCATAATACGCATGACCTGCGGCTCGAAACCCATGTCGAACATTCTATCCGCTTCATCAAGAACCACGTACGTTACTCTGCGCAGGTTTGTCACCCTTCCGCTGTTAGCGGCTAGCATATCGATCATTCTACCTGGCGTACAAACGATTATTTCGGCGCCTCTCTTTAGCTCGGCTATCTGTTCCGATATACCGGTTCCACCGTAAACGCAGACATGGGACAGCCCCAGAGACTTTGTGAACTTTTTCGAGTCTCTACCGATTTGCATGCACAATTCTCTAGTTGGCGTCATAATCAACGCGATCGGACCATCACCGTCTGCCAATGGAGGCTGATCGAGAATATGCCTGAACATTGGTAGCAAGAAGGCTAACGTTTTCCCACTGCCTGTCTTTGCTATACCTATCAAATCACGGCCAGACATGATCGCCGGAATGGCTTGACATTGAATAGGGGTTGGTTTCTCGTAACCGAGTTTCTTCAACACCTCCAACTCTTTCTTCGTGACGCCACACTGTGCCCATGATTTAATGGGCTTCGGACAACCTTTGCCTTTCACGCGAATACCTTCTAACTCCTCTTTGTACGCTTCCACTTCTTCCGACGTCATTCTCGCTAAATAAATTAAACGCGAATCATTAATGAAAGATCGAATGTCACGCAAACAATATCCCAACAGGTAGTCGATCTTACCGATCTCAGGTACTTCAACGTAGAATGATTTTCTGAACGGTTGATACTCGGTCGTTGCATGATCAACTTTGGCTAATTCTCGCTTCTGCTTGTTCGCGATGCCAGCAGCTGTTTCGTGAAGATTTTCACCTTCCTCTTCGCTGGAATATTCAAGACCGTCTTGATTCTGTTCGATCAGTTCACCCTTTTGCTTCTGCACTTTCTTTTTGGCTACACCGGTGACGATAACAACGCCACCGCTCTGAGTACCTCCCGTCCCTGTGCCGTTATTCGCATTCTTTCCACCTTTGCTATCGAGTTTGTTCACCTTACGAACTTCCTCTTGAACCTATTCGAACAAAATCATTTGCAAACCTTTTGCCCGCAACACATACACGTACAATGTACACGTGGCTTAACCCGGTATACGTATACATACTTCTGCCATAAAGGCATCAAGGGGATCGACTTCTTCTTCGTCGCATTTAGCTTCTTCTTTAACTTGTTCCACTTGCTCTTTCGTTTCTCCGTCTTCTTTGCATTCCTTGTTGCTATTTTGGACAACAGGCGTTTCTTCATCACTGTCATCCTCGAGGGACCACTTTTTCATAGGCAACTGTAGGTTTGCTAAAATGGATGCCTTACCGTCTTTCTTCGTTGCCTCCAACTCTTTCTTTTTCCTTTCAGCGCGCCACCTCTCTATTCTTTCTCTCCTCTTTTGCATTTCCAATTCCAATCTTTTCTGCTCTTCCTCCTGACAAACACACCATTTTCGAGAAAAATCATTTTTTAACGACGAGTGGTAATCAAATTGCTCGAATAATATAAATTACCTTGTCCAACTTTGTATGATCGAACGGCAGTTCATCGCTGTCACCCTTCTCTTTCTCCTTTCTCTCTCTTGATCTGGATCTATTCGACCGATCTTTGCCTGAACGCGAAGACTTTGAGCCTGTAAGACGCTTTTCTTTACTGTCGCCGCTAGTATACCGAGAACAATCAATATCAGCACGTTACTTCATTGTTGTATGCATCACGAGATAATTAAAAGCAAACACGATACGCTAGCATAGTTTGCCCGGTAATCTGGAAACGCTTTTTAAGAAAGTTACAACGTTAACGGATCCATCTATCCATTCCTACACGAAACGCACAAAGTTGGAAAGAAAATATTTTCCAGCGTAAGATATTTTTAATTATAAATTATAAATTATGTGTACACACCGTTTCCTGTCACGGTCTCTGTCTCTTTCGGAGCGATCTCTTCTATCTCTGTCACGGTCTCTGGAACGGCTCCTTCTTTCCCTGTGCCGACCTTTATCTCGTTCTCTATCCCTATCACGACTCCTAGACCGCCGTCGTTTCTTCTCCGGTGTGGCGGATCGCGATCTGGATCGCGATCTAGATCGCCTTCTGTGATGCCTGTCCCTGGAACGCGAACAAGTCGAATATCACAAATCGGACGAATAATTAGTATCGATCGAACGAAATTCGTAGTTTATAACAGAAAGGTAAGAAAATTAACCTAGAAACGTAGTCGAGTCGGAAGGTTGTCACTTACTTGTCGCTACTTCGAACCATGATCGACGATGCTGCTCAACAGCCAGAAGATTCTGTTTGGGAATGTAAATATTTTTAATAGGCGAGCATTTATAGCGATGTTTTTCTAATTTCGTCGGAAAATAGAAGAGAAAATTACTTTCGTTTACAAACGCGCAGCCAAGTTCCCCTCGTCGTACAGGTGCTGCCACTACTCGTTTGCACATTAACAACGAGGAGATGAACTAAAATCAGAAACTACACTTGCTCGATACGGCAAAACAGTCTCGATAGGTGGCCAGCTCAAGGTTCGTGTCTAGGATAAATTTACGTATCCGTCATATAAAACGACCGACAATACGCATATACGCATATACGTTGGATTAGATATTAAACATCGACCACATATGTCAGTTGTATTATCCGTTGTGCTCGATACTTTGTTGCGTCTATGCGTGTCTGATCAATTAAACGAAACGAAGAATCGAAACGCGAAGTAAAGAGCAACAAGTAAGAGAGCTGGGAAGAAACGTTTTATCGGGATCGCCGTTGGGATTAAACGAGCAAAATCTCGAAACGGATGGTTCGTTATTCAGAGGAATTTCCAGCTGAATTTAGACAAAGTTCGCATGCCGAGGTATCGGCCATACGCGTGCACGTACGTACCGTAAGCGTGAGACACGGCGCGTGCAAGACCGGAATAAATACTCTGAAATCATCGATCGTCCATTCCGCGAGGTTTTCCACGGTTAGCGCTACCTCGAGAAACGTAGAACGATGGGAACGGGGTCACGTAATTAGGATAAAATTATTTAAAAGCGTTAAACCGTGGCATCTGCCGATCGGTCACTGAAACTCGAAAAAAAAAAAAAAAAAAAAGAAAAAAGAGCAGATGGCGAGGACACGAAGAGAAGGAAAGTTAGTTAAGCAGGTGCGTAGCTTGGCACGCGACAGGTGAACGTGGCGATCGCGCGTACCTCTGCTGGTGTATCTCAAGTTTTAAGGGTCGACGATATCAGAGCGGAAGACAGAGTGGAAAGATGGAGAAACGGCGATGTGAACAGCGCGAAACTGAATGAAATGGTCGTTATCTATGAGTTATCGATAGTAACTGTAAAAGGTTTCCGAGCGATTGCCGATGCGAATCTCAATGGGAAGAAAGAAACGAGCCGAGAATCGGCGATGGATCGAGCTTGTATCGCGAACAGAGGCGCGGAGGTCGCTTCTTATGCTCGGTACATATCGCGAGGCATCGGTTTTTCCCAGGACGACGAGATTTCCGACCCGATACCGCGTCTCCTTTCGTAAATAATCCACGTGGAGGACGACTCGGAGGAGTAAACTCGCCGGTGGAATACAAAATACAAAGTGGCAGCCGTTCATCCAACTTTAATTCTCTGTCGCGCGCTCAACAGCTCCTCGATTCTCTAAACCCTGATTCGTCTTGCGACGCGGAGAGCATCCTCTTGTCGCCGGACAACGAGAATTCGCGATTTATCCTTATAGAAAACGAAAGGTTCCTTTTGGCAGGGATCCCAATCGATCCTCGGATTCCCGCGAACAAAGAAATAACGCGCAGTCAGAGTGGCGTCGCATCCTTTTTCGCACAAAGGAATTCCTCGTTACAATAAACGATACCTGACCGATAGAAATTCCGGGAAAACCGAAGACCGATTGCTCCGCCGATTTCCCGCCCCCAAATGTCGAATCGAAGAGCCGCGTGGAAGAAAAGCGGAATTCGATCGAGCGACCATTCGTGTTGCGTTTTCTTCGCAGCTAATTAGCCAATTGCCAGTTGCGCGTGTAATTTGGATGTAATTTAATTTACGTAGACCGCGTAGGTGGTTTTGGCGACGAAGAGCGTGGAACCGATCCGACCAACGGACAAGATCGGTAACCCTTCCTTCTCTCGTGTCTTCCGTCGAGTATAAAGTTTCAATGTCAGTGGCAGGAAATAGTAAGTTGATACAGTTGGCTTGGGACGCGCGTGCGCACGCTTTGCAAATCACAATGCCTTTTATACGCTCGTTGATAAGTAAAGCGGAAGGACGGAAATATTACGTTTAAGGGATTACCTTTATAAAGAATATCATCGGTGACGTTAGCCGCTTACGGGACGAAGAAAAAGCGTTCCCCTCCCGACGAGTATCGACGAATTGGATAGCGTACAGCGCAGCACGTGAGAAAAATATCGCGATAGAAAAATGTCATCGTAGTAAAGCTTGGAAACTCGGGGAAATTTCTATGGGAACAGGGTGAGCACCACTGTAAAACAGAAGGGCGCGTGCCACGAGTTCACATCTGCCGCAGTTGTTTTCGCATCCCCCTCCCCCCCACCGGTTTCTTTCTGGAACACCACCACCGATAAACGCGTCTCCGGTTTGAGAAAAAAGACTTCCGCAGGAAGCAGTGGCAGACCTCGCCATCGCCATCTTCCCGTTTCCTGCCTCGTCGACTCGAAAGAAATCGGCCGAAAGTAATCGCTCGAAAGCGATAGCTGGAAAGCGATCGCTCGAAAGTTTCGAGCCGAAAGCCCTCGAACGGAAGGAGGAAGCCAGAAGGGGAACGTTTCTAGAAAAATGTCCACTTTTACCGAAACTCGTCTTTACCGCTTCTTCCATCGCCGATGGAATAAACGTTTCTCGAGAAATTGTCTAGTCGAAGAGGAGGAGGAGGAGGAGGAGGAAGAAGAAGAAGAGGAGAAGCTCCTCTTGCTTTTTCCCAGCGTCTTCTTAAGGCCGTCGTGGAACCGTTTAAAGACCGTCACACGCCATCGGTTCTGGCTGCGAACACGCGTACTTTGACGCGTTATCGCGGTCGCCGGTCTTCCGCGATCCGCTGATCTGCCGGCCTAACGAATTGGCGGAAAAAAGCGGAAACGCGACGCGAATTGGAAATCGAAAGTGCGGCTTGGCGAGTTAGGAACGACGACGAGGGAAGGGGTCGGGAGAAACGGTGGTACGGGCCTGAATAAGGGCCCCAGGAAGGGGACCGGCTCAGGTAAGCAGCTGCAAGCGTCCGCAGGGGCAACAGCAGCCGCGCGCTTAAATTAGTCCCGGCACAACTGTCGTTCGCGTAACACCAAAGCGAGGAGAGAGATTTCTTCGGTCGTGCGTTTCGCAAGAGCGTGGTTTGGAGCGACGAATTTTTGAAGAGAAACGGACTGGCTGGTGTTTGGATATGTCGGTGAATGCGAAAAACGTGGAACATTGAAAGGGAGTTGGAGGTGAGATTCGACGATCTTAAGCTTCGCGATCGCACGCTAGAATTTGAAAGCACTCTGGAAATTGGAAAAGTTTGCGACTACGATCGACGATGCGCGGTCGCTAATTGGCCGAGCGAATTTGAACGAGAAGGAAGCCTCGTATGGGCGGGAGATCGCGAAGAAGCTAGAGGCTAGAGAAGATCGAGAGGGAACGCGGGGGCATTCGACGATCGTATGAAGGTTCACAGAGAGGCGAGCGAACGAAGAAGAAGAGGAAACGAAGGAAGATGCTGATACTTAGGCTAATCGCGGTGTCGAGCCTCTGCTGGATGGCCAGGTGCGATTTGTTGGACCTGTACGTGCAGCACATGGACGAGACCATGAGGACCTTGGCCTACAGGAACAGGCATCGTTCGAAGGACGTCGTATCGAGGATAAAGAGAAGTCTCGGAGAGGAGCAGGCGCTTCTCAGAGTAGGCACGTTTAAGAAACAACGGCTGGACGTGGATAAAGAGTGGTACGCGCGATGGAAGGCGAGGAGGAAGATCCTCCCTTACAAGGAGGACGGGCTGGACTTTGCCAATTCGAGGGAGGAAAACCCGGACCCGGATCAACACGAGTTGGTGAACAACGCCAGTCGGATACTCGGCGTCGGCGGAGAATCCGAAGAAACGACGACCGCGTCCACGCTGGAGATCAACGAAACCGCGAACGCGTTCGACATCGACGTCTCTAACGGAGAATCGACGCGGTCGTCCGGCAACGATACAGCGCCGTTCGACAAACGACAACAAATCGACGACGAGAATCCGAAGGCGGAATCTCGGGAGGAGACCACTCGGACCGTGGATTTGCAGGACGACGTCGAAACGGACGAGAATTCTCGATTCGAGACGATGGAGGAAATCGGCGCCGGCGGAGCGAACAACCTCTTCGACGATCCTATCTCGAAGAGAAGTCCAAAGTCGCGAGACAGTCGAGTTCCGAAAAAGTACGTACCACCGATGGACAAATTGGCGAAGCTGTTACGCGCGTCCAAGTATACCGGCGCCGAAGAGACGACGAACGATCGACCCCGAAGAAGCATCGAACAACCGAGGTTCACCAGACGCGAGATACTCGACGACGACGGAGAAGTTATCCTCGAGTGGGATCCTTCGGACGAGCAGATGGTCACCTTCAAGGTGATCGCCAAGACCTTGGGATACGTCGGCATCGGATTCAACGAGAAAAACCACATGAAGGGAGCTGATATTCTGCTGGCTTGGGTGGACGATCACACGGGCACCGTCAATCTGCTGGTGAGTGCTGCCGCGTCCCATCTCGATCATCGGTCATCGCCAAAGGTATTCGGACCCGTGATCGATCGTCCCCGATCTCCGATCTCCGATCTTCCTTTTACCCGCGTCCTCTCTTCCTTCTTATCCCGTAGCCTTTGTGCGATCGTGCTTCCAACGATCGATCGGCATAGCAAGACGGTGATTAGGACGCGTGAGAATAGTCGAGCGGCCAACGGGAAAGTCTGCGAACGTCGGCGCTAGCCGTGTGGGAAGGACTCGTTTTCTTCTTATCGGAACGCGATCCTAGATTTCTATTTTCGCCGCGCTTTCGAAACGGCGGTTCCGCGATCGATCAAACGGATCGAGTAAATCGTCGTTGCAAATACGTTAAAAGCTTTCGTATCAGCCGTGTGAATCGAGAGCTGGCGAATGAAAGAACGACGACGACGACGACGACGACGACGACGAACCGGAGGAGCGAGAGGAAGGGAAGAAAGGAAAAGTAAGAGGACGAAGGCAGGTAAAAAAGGAAGGGAAGAAACGAAAAGCTAGGAAATTAAAGGAAGATTAAGAGGAGGAGGGTCGAAACAGCAGTCCGAAAGATCTGCCAAGCTGAGAGAAGGACGAGGAGAAAAAGAAGCAGCAAAAGGGGGTATCGCGAGCCGAGGTATCGGCCTCTCGCCTCTCCTCCCTCCCGTCCAAACCACCGAACCCTTCTGCGAAGGGATCCCCTTGCTCGTGGTTTCGTTTTAGTCGCACGATCCGTATTAACGAGGTTCGTTTAATTAACGCGTCATGGGAGATCCCGGTCGATCGCCTTCTCTCCTCGCGATCCGTAACAGCGCCTGGAAAAACCAACGAACACGATATTCGCGCTAATCGTAAGACTTTCCACTTTTCTTTTCGTTTTCGTTTTCGTTTTCGTTTTCGTTTTCCTTTTCGTTTTCCTTTTCGTTTTCCTTTTCGTTTTCCTTTTCGTTTCCGTTTCCATTTCTCTTTTCCCTTTGGATCGCGGCACATGGTACCTTCGCTTCGGAAATAGCATGACATCTACGCGCAAATTACCGTTCGAAACAACTCTCTTACACGGACTTTGCTTACTCTCTCTTGTAATTTCAAGTATCCACACTCCGACGAACATTGGAGTTTCCATTCGGAGAACCACGCAACGAAGGGATTAAAAAGGAACTGGTTATCGAAACCTGCTCCACCCTTTTTTCTCCCTTTGCGCGGCTTCTTCGAATTCCTAATCTTAATTAAATTTATATCCATTCTCCGAGGTGTGCTACGACGTTGGTTCGAGCGCGGCCACGCGAACCTGCCCTCGCGATCTTCCACATCGTATCGTATTCGTATTCGTAAGAATGGCCCGGCGGAAAAGTGGAATTTTTCGGCTCCATTTACTCGATATTTATCCGCGAGAACCAAGGCGAGGCCCAAAGTGAGAAGAAACGGGCAAAACGCAACCAAGCAGGTGGGACAGACGCAGGAGTCTGAATGGCACGCCGTTGCTAGAAAATTAACGAACGTGGTTCCGCCGGACGAGATAAAGTCGTGATAAATTTACGTCCGGCGAGGGCAGCGAGAGGCCTTTCTGTCCGCTCTCTCTCTCTCTCTCTCTCTCTCTCTCTTCCTCTCTTCGATTCGCCTTCTCTCGCCTCTTCCACCTTGACGAATTCGAACCTGACCGCCTGTCAATTCCATGACTCGACGAATTTCGATGGGAATATCTGAAAACGAAGAAAGAATTGGACGAATAAACAAATTTCCCATACATCGAGGCGCGACGATATCGCTCGTATATCGATAAAGTTTGGAAACGTTATGATTTTCCTGTATTTTTCGATTTATAAAAGTGATATCTAGAGAGCTGTTAAAACATTCGCGGATACAGACGAAACGTTTGACGATACCAACAGACGCCGATCGTATTAGCAAATTATCAGAGGCGATCTAGTCGGAGTTTATCGGCAACTTCTTCCGCCAGCAAATATTTAAATAAATAATTGCCGTTTGTTGAGAACCGAGCACCGTCTCTCACGCGGCAGATACAAAATCAAGCCCGCGTAAATTCGAACACGCCAACAGCCCGCAGGCAAATCGTGCCACAGGCAATGGTACACGGCCGATACGGAATACACGGATGCAGAAAGAGAAACACGTATACGCTGGGTACAGGCGGGAGGTGAAAGTGTGCGAAAGGTTGCGTGACTGAATACGCGACGAACACACGAGGAAGCACGAAGGTGTGTAAGAAGAGGCCCCTTCTCAGGGGGCATAGGTATGTCGTGTCCTGGCAGTTGGTTCCAAAGGGTCCCCCAGTCAAGGCCTCCAGACATCGGCGGGGGGAGGCTACGCGAATCTTTGAGCATCGTTGCAAAGAAAGACGAAGACCAGCGGTGCTGGCTGGCTCGAACGAATCGGCCGACGCGCGATACCTCTCGCCCCTCGAATCTTCGAACGCGTGTAACTTTCTGCAACGATAAGAAAAACGAACGAATAAGCTACGAGAAACAGATCGAACCTGCTCTCTTTGCCTTCTAACTCTTAGAAACGGCGGATTTGCGGCAACACGGACAGCGCAGCGGCTTTACATTTCCTTCGAGCGGTATTTCTTTAGAAGAGAAGAAAAAAGCTGCAGCTTTCGTTCACCGAGAAACAATGGCCACGATAATTGCTCCTTTCGCTCCATCTCCTTATTACGCAGTACTACGCGTATTAAGCGTCTGCTATTTCGAATTTTAGTACAACGAAGTTCGGTCGACTTTTGTTCGTCTCGTCTGCTCCTCGTATCGTACGTTGGAACGCGATCGAGATCGCAGAGAGGGACTGTTTCGAGAAAGGACGAAACTGGAGAAAATTCGACGATCGCTAAATTATTCACCGCGAGCCACGGCGTGTGTGCACGTACGACGATTACGATGGTAATTTATTAGAGACGGGGAAGCACGTTTCGCAAAGTGAATCCGAAACGCAGGTAATCCGCGATCCGTCCATCTCGTGGTGCAACAGGTCCAGCCTGAGACCAACTCGGTGCATAGACGGACGCACACATTCTCCTCTCTCCTCTCTCGCCGTGATCTTTTTCTCATTATCTTCGACATATCCTGCTCGTCTTTTTTCACCCGCCGCCAACCAGTTTTCGTTTGTTTCCGATCCAACTTCTTCGTCTTCGAGCTCTGCCGCTCCACAGCTTCGTAGACCCGTGTACGCAAATAAGACGAGAAAGTATCGGCGTTTCGTAATTATAGCCCCTCGTGGTCATCGAATCACGACGAATACGTCGTGTTACGATCGTTACGAGTTGTTACAATTGTTACAAATTATCCAACTATTCCGCTCGACTCTGGAAAAACGAGAAAAACGAGAAAATCGTAGAAATTAAAACCCAAGCCGAATCTATAACGAGTAACTTGTTCGCAACCGATTGATCGCGACCGATATCGTCGATCAACAGATTCTTATGCAAGAAAGGGCATCCAGGTCCAACAAATGGACGAAAAACTCGTTAAACTTGGAGAAAGTAGCGCGAGGTACCTATCGTTTACAGTCGTATTTCGTTGCCTTTGGTTTTACCGCTTTGTCTCGACCGAGAAGCGAATCGTCGCTCTACTCTCGCCGTCGAGTAGCCAAGTGGGATTTTAACCGAGCATATGGAGAATATTTTACGGATCGATCCTCCGCATACGACGCAATATCACGCAATGACGTGAAGCAAAGTTCGTAGGTGATTCTCCTTTTGTCGCCGCTTTTCACCTCTTTAACGATCCTCTTCCAGCACGAGGCTGCCTTTCTTGCCACAGGCGATCGAAAGAAACTTCGAAGCACGAATTTTCATGGAACTCGATTTGCGTTTATGAACCCCTTCCATGATTCCAATTCCCCTTATAAACAAAATAAAAAATAGCACAGATACTTTTCAGCTATCCGAATCGCAATTAATTCGGAAAGATGACAAACCAGGCGAACAAATTCCAAGAAATGGGTATATTTCTCATTTTGTCTATTTTCATGGCTGGAAATCTGTTGCGACTGTGCGAGTGTCCGATCGATCGAAAGATACAAACGCGAATTCGGAATCGATCAACGGCAAGAACGAGAGAGAAGAAAAACGCAAAGATCGCCAAGATTTCCATGCAATCGCCAACATTCTCGCCCCTGACGGTGTTTTCGTTCGCCGATTATCATTACACGCGGATAGGCGCGTAAAGAGAACCACGACGAGCTATAACGCGTCATCGAGCGTAATTGCGCGTAACAGCGTGTTCTTCCCAAGACCGAGACACGTGAGAACCGGATCGGCTCGTACCGTGACTGCGACACGTTGCAAACTGGCTACCTGCGCCACGGGAAAACTTTGCTCCATCTCGTTCCAGCTTTCAAGAGCTTTTCGTCTTTTATTATTTCCCCGCTGTCAGTTTTTACGAGAATAAATTCCGAGTCAACGTCGCCAGCAAAAACTCGATTCGACGTCGTTCGATGGAATTTACGGAAGCTCTTTGCCTCTCGCGAGTTTCCATCTGTTTCCATCTTGCGAGAGAGAATTCTGGACCGGTTAAACGGCGAAGCGGAAAACTCGAGACTTTTGCTATTCCGCGACGAATAGCGCTCTGACTCTAATTTTTCCATAAATATCTAGATACGACGATCCAAACCAAACTGGTTATGACATTTTCTTTAAAAAGTAAAGCAGCGACCAAAGAAGAATCCGCCGTTTCTATATTTGCTTCGACTTTCCAAACAGAATCGTCCAAACAGAATTTTCTAATTAGCTGATACCGCGAAACCGTATCCCAGCTTCGAATCGATTTCGTCGAAATTCACTTATCCGACAACGACCACATTTTCATCGACCGTACAAGCGTCGAGCGTTCGAGGAAACTGTTTACTCGCGGTAACGAAGAGACGCGTCGTTGTTTTGCCAGCGATTAGGAAACACGTCGATTTCGTCCGGTCTGTTCCGTTGATCGTGTCTGTTTAGAGACCGGTAGGTGGTTGTTCGCAGTTGCCTAAGAACGATAGGAAGGCCCTTTATCCCCGTCGAGGGATCGTCTTTGCGCTACCAGCTGCTGCTCTGCCAGGTGGTAAAAAGGAAGGAGAGCCGCTATACGAAAAGGAAAGGTAATCCGCGCAGCGACACGGAGAGAGAAAGAACGAGGAGAAGCTGGAAGACGAGAGGGAAGGAAGGAGGAGAAAGCGAGACAGCGTAAGAGTATCGAAACGAGATGGAAAAGCGTTGGAGGGAGAAAAGTATAGAGGGCGGTAAAAGTAAGAGTAAGTAAGAGCAAGAAGGACGGAGGGGAAAAAAGGGAAAGGGGAACGTCGGTGAAACGGTGTGTGAAAGAAGAGGGAAGAAAGGGAGAGAAAAAGGAGGGAGGACTGTACGTCCAAAACACCTGGCAAGCATCGTCCTTCTAGTGGCGCCTGTTTTTCTTCGGAATTGTCGGCCCATGGGAACCAGCGCGGTCCTCCGCGTCACAACTCCTCCGGGGGCACAAAGGCAACCGTTTCTTTTTTGCCACGCGTATATAGATCGGAAACTATCTTTCTCCAGATAGATCATCGTACGGATAAACGACGCCGATTCTTCGTTTCTGGTTCCCGTTGGTTGCCCGTTCGGCGAAACGCGTTTTTAACGAACATTCGTCGTTCGAGAACAAATGTACTTTCCAACGTACCGAAACGTCCAAGTTTCTCGGAAGACTGCCACGGGAAACGCGAGTACCGATCCATGACGTCACATCCGTCGAATTAATTTTCCGCATCCACGCACGTGTGCCTCTTTTCCCACGCATCGGTGACTCGATTCCACTCTTTCGAAAGACTGGAACGGAACCAACCAGCCAGCCAACTTTTCGCCCTTTCTCTCTCATCCTCCGTTGCGTTTCCTTCGGTCTGAAACAACCACCGTGATTTCAAGTACAAGCCGATAGCGTATCGTACGGTGGTACGCACAGAGCGATAGGAACGGTTGGCGAAAATATTCAAACGCCTCCGGAACCCTCTAAAACACTCTATAGAAGCGGACGATCGTTATCAAGTCGTCGTTGTCGTTGTTACGGCGCTAACGACGCTAACGCAATTAGTTAGACGTTCGATGGTACGCGTCGATATCGTTCGATCTATACTCGGAGATCCTACCTTAGAAATCGCTCGAGTGCCAGGTGTTCTAGCTGTGGTGGCACGAGCTTCTATAACCGTTTGCATAATTTTCCTGATCGACGATCAAACCGTACCGCCCGTTAAACACGGTCCACGTCGAAAAAGAAGACGCTTTTCCCGTTGACCGACAGGCACGTATGAGTTACCGCGATTAAAACGTCGCAACGACGTCGAGTCGATCCATTGAATCGAGAGACCGCCGAGGAATCGCCGACTTTTTTTAATCACCGTCTAGCAATGCCACGGACGACGCTACGTGCTAATTAGCCCGACGACGATGAGAATATCCGGCTGCCATGAGAAAACCCCGAGCGGCGAATCTCGTGAGAACGCGCGCTAACCCCAGAAAGCCAGCCCCCCCCCCCCCCCAACGGCGAATCGCAGCCGCTAATAATTACGATTAATCGGAAATCGGTAGCAGTCGAGTTCGTTCAAATCCAAAGTAGACGCTCGTAATCGATCGTTCGGATTCACGCTGAACGCGACAACGGAATCTCGCGATTTTAAACCGAGATTTTCAGTTTGCCTCTCCGTTAGCAGCTAACGCGTTTCATCTTCGCGGCATCAAATTTTTATAGACGCGCCAAACTACCGTTAAATGATACGTACGATATAATAATTAGCGTAGAGCACGAACAACCATCTTACGAACGTGAGCCACTGCGAACCAACGAGGCTGCGTTCTCTGTTCGGGTGGCCTGTTTCTTTTTTCTTTCGAGAGACGCGCCACTTTATTATCGCTTCCTCTTTGCACGTGCTCGTTACAAAATACGCAACGAGCGTGACGATGCTCGGCCAATTATTTCGATTCATTAAGAGCAGGAAGGGGACTTCCCTTCGGCCTCTTACAAACTTTACCGCCCAACCATAATCGGAATCCAACGGACCCAAACGCTCGCGGCCACCCTTCCGATTGTCGTCAGCGTCACGGCTGACGGTGTTGTTTCCTTCGAGCGCATCCGACGCATCGGAATGTCGTTAACTTAACGGAACGTCGCTTGAATCTGACAGACCGATAAACGTTGTTACATCATCGATTATCGAGTACACATCGAAGAGTAAACGCGATTCCGCGGAGGAGTATCTCTGCGGAGAGTAAAGGAGAAAGCGCGGAAAGCGGAGAGGAACGAATCGAGCCTGACAAAAAGCTTCGATTCGTCGTCCAGTGTAAACACCTGGCGCTCACCCGACCCGATAAACTTCTTCGTCTCGTTCCGTCGGCAAATCAAATTTCTTTTCGTGTTTCAGGACTCGCACGGGATCGAAGGTCCGGAGGCGGCCCTGGTCACGGACACGTCGCAGGATGTCAAAGTGTTGGGTGGCTCGCAAAACGAAACTCACACGAGCGTGATCTTCTCGCGAAACTGGCAGACCTGCGACCCTCAGGATCATCGGCTCACGGTAAGGCTGCAAGCACCAACAGCGTCACGATCTTACGATTTACCGGAATATTCGATTTATCGTTTTCTTCCCCCGATCGTACCTCGTTTCTTTCTGCTATTCGTAGAAACGATACCCTTCCTTTACGTTATTTTCCTTGTCCTCGATCGCAGCTACGCCACCTGGACACGAGTATACGGTTAATCAAAATCTAGACATCAGCGAGATCAAAAGATCCACCGGGTACCGATTAATTCGATTAATTTCGACGGCAACGATCGTACTCTAAACGATCGTATTCGAACGCGGACCGCTGCTTCGTCGGTCCATCGTTCAAAGATATACAATCGTTGCGATCGAAACGCATCTCGACTAAGCAAATTCAGCGGTAAGCGGCAACGAGCACGGGGTTAAGGCTGGTGTATATGGCAATATGGGAATAAAATCAAATATCCGAGATAAAGGAGGATCGAGTTGCCTCGTAACCGCGCATCGAGCAATTACAAGTGGCGGGAGAACGAATCGTCCGATATTCGATTCCACCTGACGGAGCCTGGGAACCGGGAATAGCCGAGAAGATTTACAACGTAGAGACAAGAGCGCTGGTAGAATTCGCGGAGAGAGCCTCCTCTCTTTCTCGATTTATGCCCGGCACGAAGGCAGCCCGCGACTTTAACAGGCCCTTAGACCACGGTACGTCGAATTCCCGCGGCGATATTTAGGCGTTTAGCATGCCGTCCGCGACCCTCGTGCGTCTCCTCCGCGATTCCCATTCTCGATCCGCAGCGCGGGACTAACCAGCGTGCCGTCCAACCCATCGAAATATTTCTTAACCAGCCTATTTCCCATATCCGAGCCTCTCTTTCAGTTCCAACCGCAGCAGAACCATTATGAAAAAGTAATTATCGCTTGCTATCGCAGGGAGACACGATTCGAGTCCTCTGGGCGCTTCATTCCAGCGATCCTGAGCTAAATACCGCCGTTTGGCCCGGTGACAAGCGAGGAGGTAGAGCTTTGAGACTCAAGACCGCGGCCCCTCATGCACCTCCCCGTCATACTCGGGATATCAAGCATTGGGACGTGAAATTGAACCAAGTAAGCGGAATCTGGCAATCGTGTTTAACTTACAATTGTATCAACGACGATTTCTTATTAACTTTGTCCTCTCGACAAAGAAGAATTCTCGATACACAACGATAAATAAAGAAGACGTTTAGCTGCCGCGTTTCTCGCGCTGCTCGCTTCGCACAAGCGTTGCTACGCGGAAACGCTCAATGCGAAACGATCGATAGCTTAATTATTAATCGTTGCCTAGCAACGGAATGCCTGTATCGTGATTAATCGTGTGTTCTTCTTGATACATAGCCTCCGGTTTCAGACAGCGTAGACACCACCTATTGGTGCAAGATCTTCAAGGCACCTCACAAAGAGAAACACCATATGATCGGGGTAAGTAATTGAAATTCGTCGAAATTTATCGAAATATGTGTTCGTTTCGGAATAAATTTGATGCGCGACGCGAGTACCGAGGAATGTCGTAAGGTTGGGCCTGATTCCGTATGTGCTTCACGAATCACGGTCATCCGTGCCGGACATGGCACCGTGTCGATGGACGTCATTAGAATAAAGAAGGGCCTCGGAATGATGTCATTCCGTGGCCGAAACGTTGCCCGATTGCCAATTGAATCCGCTTGAGAAGATTTCTCGGCAGAAGAACACGCGGTTCGATCCGATATTCCGAAACTGTCTGGCCACGCGATTGATTCTTCTGCTTCTTCGAATCCTCTCGACCATATACCGTCGTCGATATATCAGATACAAACACCGACTATAGGACGATACGCGCCAAGCATCGAGCAACGACTGATTCATCTTGCGATTTCAGTACACGCCACTCGTGGAAAAGGAGAACGAAGATTTGGTTCATCATATTATATTGTACGAGTGCGCCTCCACTTTGTCGATCTTGGGACAACACGCGAGAATCGTTGGAGCTCCGTGTTACAGTCCTACGATGCCGCGAGAATGGGAATCCTGTTTGCAGCCGGTGCTTGCCTGGGCACGTGGTAGTACAGGTACACCAGAGGAAAGAGCATAAGATTTATTTGACAATTTCGATTGTTTGACTCGCGAGTGTAGATTTAACAGTCGGTAATTTAGATAGAACCGGAATTACCAAATATTACCGATTACTCGAAACCACGACAGCTTGTAAATTATCGTCTTTACCATTATCAGAAGCACAGCACGGCGATTCTTCTCGCCAATGTCGATACAGACTTTTCTCGAGGCACGATTATTTAATGACACAATGACAAGTAGAACGAATATGGCGAGATAGCGATTAGTATAGAGATTACGTATAGTAGTAGCGAGATAGTATGGTATAGAGATACGATGTGTCTTGGCACAGGTGAATGGCTTCCGGAACACGTCGGTATTCCCATCGCGGAACATCCCGAAGGCTCTTATTACATGTTAGAAGTGCACTATAATAATCCGGATATGAAGAAGGTGGTAGACAGCAGCGGAGTACGTCTACACTTGACTGCGAACCTACGTCCTCAGGAAGCGGGAATTCTCGTTGCTGGCGTGGCTGTTAGTCCTCTTCACCTGATTCCACCGAAACAAAAGGAATACGCCACGGCGGGTTACTGTACTCCTCATTGTACCAACACTGTGCGTAAACGCCGCTCTTTCGACAACTGCAACCCGCTTCTTCCATCCGTTCGTTTCTAAACTTTTAAACTTTTAAACTTTTAAACTTTTAAACATACAGATGTTCCCTGAAGGCGGAGTGAACATCGTTTCGGTGGTGTTGCATTCTCACTTGGCCGGTCGTCGTTTGAGTCTGAAACACATTCGCCAAGGCAAAGAATTACCCAGAATAGTCGAGGATAACCACTTTGATTTCGAGTATCAACAGTCTCATACTCTGGAGAAGGAGGTGAAAGTCCTTCCAGGAGACGAATTGCTGGCCGAGTGTGTTTACGGTACGTTGGACAGGACGAAACCTACTTTGGGAGGATACGCGGCATCTCAGGAAATGTGTCTGGCCTTCGTGGTACATTATCCGAGAACACCACTAGCAGCTTGTTACAGTATGACGCCGGTGAAACATCTGTTCAAGACTCTCGGCGTGTACAGCTTCAAAGGCGTTACTATGGATCACCTGGAGAAGCTTTTCCTAACAACTAGGTAAGCAAAAGGTAAAAGTTTGTGCGTACGACGCGCACAACGTATATTCTACGTACCTTCTTATCCGTTACGTTTGCTTGTTTGTCGCAGGACCGATGCCGTGACTATTCCTTCCACTGGTCAACAACAGCTTCCGATTTACCCTGCTACAAGGCCCAGCGAAGAAATTGACGAGGAACTTATAAGGGAGGCAAAGTCTGCCTTGATGGCTATGAGGGATTACACGGTGGAAAACGAGAACGATAACGTCTTCTCTCGGTTGATCATCGAAGAACCCGAAGAGTTCAGAGGTAAACGATACGAACGCCTATTCCCAGCAAACTGACAATCATCGTGACCGGATAACCGATATAAGACTACGATAATCACGTGTCTCGATAGGTCGAACTTTGGCCGAACATATGCTGGCTCTACCCTGGACGGAGGAACTTCTTGCTAGATCCATCGAACAGAGTCTGTATCATGGCAGGCACATGACATTTTGCAGAAAGAGGGACGATAAGCTTGCTCTGGTACGTCCAATTTTTATCCCTTCTCGTATCTTCTCCTTCGATATCTCAGCAGTACAAGCAACCTGCCTCTATTCTATAAAACGTTCTTCAACGATATAATAAAATAGAATAAAATCCATCCATCCAAGGAACAGTTTTCAAAGGTGAAATTTATGACATTCGTCGTAACACGTTCTTTGCAGCCGGCTGACATACAAACATTCCCAAACTACACAGCACTGCCAGAAACCAACGAAACCACGTGCAGCGAAATGGCAATGCTATCCAGTGCATCGAGGACCTTGTACTTTGACATCGTGCCGCTTCTCACGATTCTCGTTACGGCGATCGTTGTTTCCTAAAATTAAAGTCAAATACGTATTAGACGTTTGATTGTCCGTTGTTTGATCGTCGTTGATTCTACGGTCAAACGTATCCGTCTCTTATTCGTCTCGCTTACAAATCGCCACTGTTCGAAACAGGCTAGAAACGAGCGATATCGTCCAACAATAATTTACGAGGCCGATATATCTCTACCTGCAGGGATAGATAGGGCAAGATTTTGAAAAAATTTTCACCGCCCAACATATGTGTGTGTGCGTGTGCGTGTGTGTGCGTGCGTGCGTGTGCGTGTGCGTGTGCGTGTGCGTGCGTGCGTGCGCGCGTGTGTGTGTGCGCGTGCGTGTGTATGATGTGTACGTATATGTGTATACACACGCCCACACACGCACAAAAATATAATATAATATAATATATATGTATAATGTAATGTAATGTAAATATACCATCCACTTATTTATAAGGTATTCGCGCTACAAGCCTTTCCCCTCTATTTTATATGAATTTTGTATAAAAAAAATAAACCAGTCTGTAGAAACTGTACCATTGTGCGTATCGTCGTCGACTGCCATCCCCTTTTATTAAAAAATTATTAGTAAAACCTCGAGCGGCGACGAATACGAGTTAAAAAAAAGAGAAAAGTATAGTATAATTACAGTAGAGAAAAAGAAAAGGCTCTACGGAAATATTCTTACCGCTACAATGTACGGAGTGTCGGAAACCATAAAACTTCCAATTGAATACTTTCCATAACTTGCAGAGTTTCATAGATATGTGGCTACTTGCAACAATATGGACATTCGCGAATGCTTCGAGGAGTGATTTCACCGTTGTAAAACCGTTTGCTTATCGGAAGAAAAGATAATTTCGTTAATTAGTTGTATCGGTAGAGTGACGTAGTTGATGCAGAAATCGAAATTTTTCGAAATTTTTCGAAATTTCCAAGCTGTCGAACATCCCCTGTCGCTTAGTCCGGCTACATTTCGCCGGAGTAAAGAGAGATTCAAACTGTTGGTGATCGATGTAGCGACTGCTTTGAAGCTCAGCCACAAGGCAACCGGGTAACCGATATATCAGCTACCACGCAGGTGTCCGGGCTCGCAATTTTCTAGATGGTTAACCAATTACGGAGGCGTCTGCAATAGTTCTCGACCCGATTTCATTCACGGTGATTTTCACCTATCGGGATACCCATGTCCCACGAGGTCCCATGTGGTCGGTGCTGATAAGCATTGAATTGCACCGATATCGAATTGTGGCGGATTTCTGCGAGTATAAAAGCTCGGCTCCTCGGGGCACAGGACATCAGTAGCTCTCTGGAGCTCTCTAAGGAAGAATACGAGGAGTCCTCCGAGGAACACTTCGCTGGCTACTCCGAACGAAAAGTTCGTACGAACCAGCAGTACAAACCGGCTACTACGAAAACGAGAGTCAAGTAAGTAGGATGTAGATGGAATCGCGAGTATAAGCGTTCGAAACCTCTTTAAAGTTGAAAAATTTCTTTCGACGTTAAGAATGCGGCGTACGAGGTACGTTGCATTGCCGGTACGAGCTTGGCAGTATGTCGGCCTTCTGGTGGTATCCCTCGCCTGCCTGACGCTAGGTCTCGTCTCCAGGGATAAGGAGGGCCGAGCAGGAAGCCTGGCGGGACCCGAATTAAAACATCAAGCTCCTCACGAGTAACGTTTCGCTTACTAGAATTTTTGAAAAATCTACGATTTATCGTATTACAGTCTTAAAAGTTAGCTCATTCGATTTTTACCTTGTTAGATTTTCAATTTAATTTATTAGAAATTTCGAATTTAGTTTATTCGAATCTTAGAACTTGGAATTCGGTCTGTTACGATTTTCGATCGTAGATCGTAGCATCTGACTTATTGGAATCGTAAAACACACTGCGCCAAATCTGTCGTTTTCCTCGCAGAGTGGATGCCTGCCCGAACTCGAGCCTTTTCACCAAGATGCCTTCTTGCTCGAATTTCGAGCAAAACCAGACCAGGATTTCGAAGACGACCAAACAAACTAGAGACTACGGAATTTCCCTCGTACCAACCGATCTCGGACTGTCCCGATCTCGAAGCTTGGATCGTGCCTCCAGGATACGGTCTCAATCTCGAGCTGACTTTGCGAGAACAATGGAGAGACAGGGCAGGCAGAGAAGCAATATCGAATACGATTCTAGACGTACCGTGGAACCGAGACATAGAATCCAAGATCGTACAAAACGCGTATCTGATTCTGCAAGCCGACTGCAGATCGCTCGATCGCTCAACTCCAGAACTACGCAGGATCTTGCTGAACGAAGATTGCTCGAAAGGTCTACCGACACCGATAGGCGTCGTCAAGTAAATAGGCGAGTAATCGATTCCCAAGAACGTGAAAACCTTGTACGCTCTATGGAACGACTGACTTTTACCGCCGATTCCCATCGAGAAAGGAACCAAGCATCTCCGAGGAACGTGGATAGACGAAATCGTATCCAAACGACGATCAGACGCGACTCTAGACTGCATCGAGATCGCAGATTTTTTACCAGAATGGAACAACGCGAAACGACCGACGAACGACAAAGTGTTAGTCGATCGGATGGTCGTGCGAATGCGGGGACAAACGAACGACGACGTTCTTTCGTTACGTCGTTAAGACGTTCCGTGGACAATTTCGATCGAGAGAGAAACAACAGACTGAACTTGGCTCGCGAACGACGTGAATCTTCGTCTGTCAGGGCATCTGAAATTACCAGCAATTACTTAAAGGAACAACGAGTTAGGGCTTTGTCCAACGATCGAAGATCAGAACGTCGGTCATTCGTGGATTCTAGAAGAAACTCAGAAAGGCGATCTGCGTCCGTCGAATCTGAAAACCGTGTAGAAGGTAGAGCCGATCCCAGACTCGTGGAACGGAGAGATAATCGTGTCGTTCATCAACGTGTAGATCGTAGACTTAGCGAAGAAAGGGTTCACCGTCGTCTCGCAGACCGAACAGCTGAACGTCGACTCATGGAACGAAGAACCGACCGACGTCTCATGGAACAAGGAATTGACCGACTCGTCGTGGAAAGGCGATCCACATCCGTCGAATCTCGAATCCGCAAAGAAGCCAGAATCACCGATCAACGACACAGAGAAAGGCGATCCGCGTCTATCGAATCCCAGAACCGCGAAGAAGCTAGAGCTGATCGTCAAATTATGGAACGAGGGACTAACCGACTCGTCGTGGAAAGGCGATCCACACCCGTCGAATCTCGATTCCGCAAAGAAGCCAGAACCATCGATCGACGACACAGGGAAAGGCGATCCACGTCTATCGAATCTCAGAACCGCGAAGAAGCTAGAGCTGATCGTCAACTTATGGAACAAAGGGCTGACCGACTCGTCGTGGAAAGGCGATCCACACCCGTCGAATCTCGATTCCGCAAAGAAGCCAGAACCATCGATCGACGACACAGGGAAAGGCGATCCGCGTCTATCGAATCTCAGAATCGTGAAGGAGCTAGAACTGATCGTCAACTTATGGAACGAGAAACCAACCGACGTCTCATGGAACAAAGAGTCGACCGACTCGTCGTGGAAAGGCGATCCACGCCCGTCGAATCTCGATTCCGCACAGAAGCCAGAACCACCGATCGACGACACAGGGAAAAGCGATCCGCGTCTATCGAATCCCAAAACCGCGAAGAAGCTAGAGCTGATCGTCAAATTATGGAACGAGGAACTAACCGACTCGTCGTGGAAAGGCGATCCACATCCGTTGAATCTCGATTCCGCAAAGAAGCCAGAACCATCGATCGACGACACAGGGAAAGGCGATCCGCTTCTATCGAATCTCAAAATCGTGAAGGAGCTAGAGCTGATCGACAAAAATTGCAACGAAGAACTAACCGATATCTCACGGAACAAAGGACTGATCGACTCGTCGTGGAAAGGCGATCCACACCCGTTGAATCTCGATTCCGCAAAGAATCCAGAATCACCGATCAACGACACAGGGAAAGACGATCCGCGTCTATCGAATCCCAGAACCGTGAAGAAGCTAGAGCTGATCGTCAACTTATGGAACAAAGGGCTGACCGACTCGTCGTGGAAAGGCGATCCACACCCGTTGAATCTCGATTCCGCACAGAAGCCAGAACCATCGATCGACGATACAGGGAAAGACGATCCGCGTCTATCGAATCTCAAAATCGCGAAGAAGCTAGAGCTGATCGTCAAATTATGGAACGAGGAACTAACCGACTGGTCGTGGAAAGGCGATCCACACCCGTTGAATCTCGATTCCGCACAGAAGCCAGAACCATCGATCGACGATACAGGGAAAGACGATCCGCGTCTATCGAATCTCAAAATCGCGAAGAAGCTAGAGCTGATCGGCAACTCGTGGAACGAAGAACCGACGCACGACTCATTGAACAAAGGGCTGATCGACGACGACTGGCCGTAGAGAGGCGATCCACGTCCATGGCATCTCGAACCCGCGTTGAAACCGGAACTGATCGTCGACTTATGAAACAAAGAGCTGATCGTCGACTCGTGGAACGTGGTCTCACAGGGCAGAGAATCGATCGGCGAGACTTGAACTCAAGACGCTCGGTACGACAGACGCTCGACACCGATAGATCTCAAGAAACCGGCACTATGCTTGCTCGTCTTGGAAATGACATTCGCTCTAGCCAGAAGGGACAAAGATTTGCTGACAAAGCCCTGGCAATTTCTCCAGATAGATCTATAAACGATATCGGACGATCTCGCTCCGTGGAAAGGGATATTCGCTCTGCGGATAGAGATTCTCGTTCTCGAAGCCAATCGATCCAAGATTCAACCGTTGTTCGAAGAAGAGACCGATCTCAACAACGGATTTCCAGGATCCCCGCCAATACACGTTCCTTAACGGTACGAGAGAAAAGTCAAGCACGCGGCAATGATTTCATGCCCAGGATGAAGATTTTAGGCGCCACGGACTTCCTAAAACAACGAAACTCCGTGAATTACACGTTTACATTTGAAATTATCCGTCAGGCACTCACAATTGGACTTTGTACGATGTACGGATTATCCATTTTCTACGGGAAACGCTCTTTCGTTAGGTAAGCAAATACCGTATCTGTATCGTTTGTATCGGTAGCCTAATTAAAACAGAAATATATATTAATGATATTAATAGAATACGACCGTTTGTTACAGAAACTTGGTGAGACAGGGACCGCAATTTACTATATGGTAGACTCTTATCCTAAGGAAAAACAACGATCCGCTACTTCCAACACCTGCTTTTAGTCATTGTTCTAGTGTAATTTTTCCTTCCACTATACTATACCATCTACTTGCTATGTACTTAACGAAAAAACTGTATATTGGTGTACAGCTGATAAAAGTAATCTGCGTAGAGACAGAAATTTGTCGCATGTATTTAAAAAGATATATTTTATCTGAATAAACTGGTCAAATGAAAGTCAAACATCGTGTACTCGCTATGAATATTTTCCTGAAACGGCTCTCCCATCGCACATCGCACACATACCGTACAGTAGCACAAGCATACATCGTACTACACAAAATGTTAAGTTAAAAAGTAAAAATATCAAGTAGAGAAAAGTCAAAGAGAAGAGAAGTGATTTATTAAAGTCATAATCTCATGGTTTGTACATTACGGCTTAGAAGTAATTATAAAAAAATTCAGTGATTTTCACATTATATTTCACATTAATATCCAGTCTTGAAGAAGTAACCGTAGTACTCAGTGTAATTATAACAATTTGATAAAAACAGGTACAAAACAGACAAAAGCAAACAATTGTATTCTACGATCATCCTGTAACAAAGTCGTTTAACATCGTTACGTCTAGGACACGTCGAATTTGTGCGATATGCGTGTGCTTAGTTAGTCGCGAGAGCATAGAGTGTCAACTGTGATTGCTAAAACGTTTAATGAATATTTCTAAAGTGTATATAAATATACGTACTATACAAGTGGACGACTCGATTATAGATGGATTCGTTGATGGCGAAGAACGAGTGTGAATATAAATAGGAAATAAATACAATTATTCGAACGATTCAATAAGACGCTTGGCATATCCTGAAAAAGCCTCGTGTAAAAAATTAACTTCTATGCGACTTTGGAAGAGATCTCTTGTTTTCCCAAGACGTTTCCCCTATGTTTATATGGTCTATTTATTCGAATTCCAGAACGACGACAAGTAGAAGGCTAAAGCTAGTTCCCAATTGGAAGCAGTCACAGGTTCTTTTCTTTCCTCAACAATCGTTACTACCTACGTTATTAGATAAATAAAAAGTCTGCTTTTAGTAAATATAGATCAAAATATCTCTATGTTCTCATTTGATATTTCACTATTAGTTTTATTACTCCGACTGTGGACGTTGTCCATGCGTAATACACGCACAATGGCAAGAAGGAACGTCGACGAGAAGTTACGATAAAACTGTAACTTCGTTATTTGTCCGTCTCTCTTTCTTCCTTCCTTCCTTCCTTCCTTCCTTCCTTCCTTCTTTTCCTTTTCGTTTTTCTTCCTCTAACTTTGGCAGTGATCGCAGTCGATCATTACGCGCGAGCTTCCCCAGGATCGATATGATTTCACTAAATATCCGTATCTTGTGACGCAAGAATAACTAAATATATTGCAGACGCGATCACGAACAACTGATCGTGTCGCGTTCCTGGCAAGGTCGATAAAAAAAAGCACCGACCAAACCTTTTTGGCTGTACTTTCGCTCACATATGTATAAAGTGCCTAACAACGTGATAGCTTCTCCTAACAGATACCTATGATTCGTTTCAGTACAGATACGAACATGCGAATTATCACAATGCCCGATATCGAATCGAGAAATTGCAATCCGTCGATTTCTCGATATTTCATCAGCACCACTTTACGCGCATATCTAATCTAGTTCATCTAGAATCAATGAACATTGGCGATCTCTTGAAGCATTCCAAGAATATGGTCAAGCTCTTGTCGGAAATAGCACAATTGTCGATTTTTACCCTTCTCGTTTTTACAGTCTTTGCACTGGGTTCTATTTCTTAGCAAATCGCGCACTAAACTCTGCAACGTCATCTCGCGGCTTTCGTGTCGTTGTTGGAGAATCGTTATCTTATCCTGCAACAGCTGCAGCTGTTCTGTACTCTGAAACAGAATAGATTAGATAAACAGATTAGATCGCAAAGAGACGCATAAAACGAATGCTGTGCAACGCCTATCTCTTATTACATACCGGTGTTGATAAGTACTTCACTTTTTCATTCAACGTTTTCACTTTAGTCTCCAAATGCTGCCGTTCAGCCTGCAGAACAATCACCTGCTCCTTGTAGTCTCTAAGCTTCTCAATTTGCTGCTTCAAGTGAGATATCACAGCCACTTGAGTATTTATCTGGCCCTGTTGACAGAAACAGAGCTTTTATCGATCAGATTAGTCGCAGAAAGGTGACAAGAGTACTACGTGCAAACGCTTTATCATGCTGATCTAACGGGTAGACTACGGACTTTTACGCATTTATCGCAAGCTAAAAAATACACACGACGAACATGCCTCTAATGTTTAGTAGGCGAATCTTCCACCGACAAATATTCGCACTCTACTAATAAATAAACGAGAAAGCGAAATAAACACTGCACGTAATACTACGAACCTGTAACTTTACCACTTTAGAATCTCCGAATTTCACGCTATACTCCTTCAACAAAGAGGCCATCTCGCGTTCATGTTCCTCTTGCAAGAGATTCAGATCGTGAAGCCGTTTGTTCTTCAAAGCCATGAAATCCTTGTTCATCTTGCTTAGTTCCTCTTTCAGAATATCATTCTCATCGGCCAATCTCTTCACCAGATTACTATCTCCGTTCTCGGTGTACTGCATCGGATCGTAAAGCTTTTGTACGGAAGCGGACAATCGTTGAGCGTTTGTGTCGGACACGTGGCCATTTTGGTAGACGTTCGAATTCTGATCGTTCCCTTCGATACACCTCAAAGTCAGCAACTTGGAATCCGACGATACCATGCCGCGATTCCTCTCAAAGTTCATAGTCTTCACGGATCTCCTATCGTTCAACAACTTCTCTCTCTCCTTCTGCAGTCTTGCGTTCGTCTTTTGTAAATCTTGCAATTCTTTCGTCAGCTTCGAAATCGTTTTATCTTTGTTCGCGAGTTCCAGTTTCAATCCACGTATCGTGGCCATCAGATAAGCGTCCTCTTTAGAATTCTGACATTTCAAACTACCTTTCGCAGAAGATTTTCCAATGTCTTTCTTCCCTACATCTTCCTTGTCGAACGAGCCTGCCCTCTCCTCCTTCCTAATAGTCTCCACACTCTTGTTCTCTACAGGTTTCGATGCTGTCTGCGTAAACATATCATTGCATATCTTACGATTCTTCGCGTTAGCCTCCAACAGTTTGCCGTCCAATTCCATTACTTGACTAGTATACTTCTCCCTCATATCCGAGAACTTCCTCTGGAATTCCACCATTTTCTCTTGAGCTAAATCATCTTTCGCTTTAATTTCATTTTCCAGGCTCGCGATCCTATCTTCTAACAGCTTAACCTTCTCGGCGCCGACCTTTTCCTGTTCAGAATTCGCGGTCAATATTAGAGCAGATACCGAATCAGGATTCTTCCTCTTAAGTATCCTCTCCATTTCACGAACTTGTCTGTTCAAGTCCGTGATCTTTTTACTATCGAGAATCACTTGGTCCTTCAGTTTCTGCGTTAACTGTTTCTCACGTTCCACATGACTCTTAGATATTTGCAGTTTCTCCAGCAAATTACCTTCCTTCACTCTTAATTCTAACAATTCTTTCTCCAACGGCAGAACGTTTTGTTGCATCTTGTCGAACTCTTGCTTCGCTATTCGTAATTGTTCCGTTTTAGAGCTTAGTTTTACCGTCAAGTCCTCCACTTGCTTCTTCAGTTGCAGCTCTGCCGTGGTCATTGCTTGTAATCGATCCGTGATAAAGTCATTCTTCGTTCTCAACTGTTCCTTAAACATCTCCAATTCGTCGTTCAAAAGACTATTCTGTTGAATCAGATCTTCGTTTTTCAAGGCGTAGTCTGCGTTCTTATCTCGCAGCTCGGAGACTTCGAGATTCAGTTTCACAGTCTCTTCCTCGAGATCCTTAACTCTATCCGCAAGTTCCTGTATCTTACCAGATTCTAATGCTGTACTCTTTTGCTTTTGCAGCTGTTTCATTTCTTCTTGCATTTCCTTCGTACCTTGCATCAACTTTTTGTTTTCCGTTTCATAAGCCCGAATTAAATCCTCTTGCCTCTCCAGTTCCTTTTCCAGAAGCACGATCTTCGTGTCTTTCTTTGGCTGTGATTCCGAACGTTTCTCGTTTAACGAAAGCTCGTCTACCTTCGCCTTTAGAACCATGTTCTGCTTCTTTAACGCGAACAGTTCTTCCTCGAACGATACGCGCATACTGTCCATTTGATTCTTGTGCATTTTCACTTCTGACTCCAGCTGCTGTTTCAAAAGACCGTTCTTATGCCTTTCTTCGCGACATAATAATTCCCAATTTGTTTTTGTTACATGTTGCTTCGTGTCACCGCCGGCCATCGTCTTTGCCTGACTGTCCGGCGATTTAGTAGCTTGGTACGATTTGTACGTGGAAGACAAAGTGAGATTGGAACCAGTCTTAACGGAATTTTTCTTTGGCTTTAAAGTTATGGCCTTGGTCTTGGGCGGAATTTTCGTGATCGGTTTAACCGTAGGCTGCAATTTTGGCTTCAACGTTGGCGATCGTCTGATCAAGGTGTTGCTAGGTTTCTTCGCTGCATCCGAAGGTTTGCTTACTCTTAGATTTTCTACAGAACTTCTAAATGACAATGGCTTACAAATCTGGTCGTAACTCTTACACTTGGAAAACTTTAATTCTTTCTTTTGCGTTTTATTACTCGACGCGCTAAACGGATGAGTGGCTTTGCGTTCTACACTGCTACGTTCACAACTTGGAACATTAACGTTAAATTTAATCTCGGAACTTGAGATCGTTTTATGTACGGCTGCTTTTGACTCGTCTGTGGGTTCTTTGCTTTGTTGCGTTGTATCTTCCGTCGACTTTTCGGCTAATAACTTCGGGATTGCATCCGCGAATAATTCTAATCTCGGTGTCAGATCAACGGTATATAGTTCTTCCTTAGAATTCAACGCTTTTTTGTCGTCCTTTGTCACAGCTACGTTTCTAGAAGATACTTGATCCGTTCTCTCAGATACTTCCTCACATTCGTTCTTACCGCTATTATTAACGTTCTCAGATTGTTTTTGTTCACCACTATGGTCGCTCGTGTCCGTTCCGATAATTTCATTTGTCCGAGGTAGTTCCTTCTCCAATATATCGGAAATTTCCTTCTCGGGAAATTCAGGACTTTTGTCATTCGTGGTTTCCCCATCCAACATACATAATTTTCCGTCTGTAGGCTTTGAATTGGACTGCTTTGATTCTTGTTCCTTTTTATTAGACTGTCCTTGCAAGAGTTTCAAAAAATGGGAAAAATCTTCCTGTCCAAAACTTGAACTACCCGACATACCACCACCCTCCGCTTTTTCCTTCGACTTTCTCAGCAAATCTTCAAAAAAATCCTTATCTACGTCCGTTATTTCTTTTTGCAAGTTATCCTTATCCGACTCCAGTTTTCTTGTACTTTTTAATTCTTCCGACTTGGAATGTCTTTCGATAGGATCGTCTAAATCAGAACTGCTCGACACCTCTACTTTCTGCTCTTCAAATTTTCTTCTCTGAAGTTCTAAAGATTTCGGAGCTTTCAGACCATTCAAATTTTCGTATATAACCTCAAATCCAGGACTACCGTCTCTCTTCTTTTCATTCTTTGGACTCTTTTTGATTTTCTCAGTCTCTTTGTGCACCTCCTCCTCTATTAGTTGAAATATATCAGCTTCTAATTGTCTAACCCTGCTAAAGCTTTCTATATCTTCCGGAATATTCTCAGGTACTAAAGTATCAGATTTTGATCCGCTTTTAGATAGACTATTACTATTTTTTCTTACGAGTTTCTCAGCCTCCTCTAATAATTCTTCCACCGATTTCTCCTCCTCTGTAGGATTTTTGGCAGAGTTTTGGCGAGACTTTGAACGATCCGTAGCTGAATTAGGACTAAGAGCCCCAGCTATCTTACTCATTTCTTCTAAAATACTACCTATATCCTCGTCGGTTGCATCTGCACGAAACAAAGAAAATTCTAATTCAGCTGCGCTAAGAAACTCGTACAAAAATTCTTACTTACTTTCAAAATCAGAGGGATATTTATCGAATGCAGCAGAAGCCAGAATGTCGCACAAAGTATCATCCCTGTCTTTCGTCTCGACTTCGCTCTTATGCATAGCCTATGCAGAATAAAGGAACAAATTATAGATAAATACATCTTATTGGTTACTTAAATATGTATTCTACGATCGATACGATAACCGTAATTACCTTGCACATCTTCTCCTTTTCAAGAAATTCTTTCATCGAGGAACTAACATCCGGTGAAGGGGATGGAGATTGCTTCGTTTTCACATCTATTGGAACAGCACGAGAAATATCCAGCCAAGTATCTGGCTTCTTCAACCACCATTTCTCCTCTTCGTGCTTATCTTCCGGCTCTGATCTTTTAACAACCACCTTGGGTTTTTCCTTTATTCTAATTGAATTTTCACCTACGCTAAGGCTAATGGACGTACCCAGAGTATCATCTTCGGTCGAGATCAACTATTGATGAATTAAAAATGCATACGATCTTAATTAATGCAAGTAGACACAAAACTTGACGTATTTCAATCTCTTAGTTTGAATATATTACATTAACTGGCACGAATTTACCGATAAATCATCCAAAAACGACTAAACCGTAAAACGTCTTTTGGAAAGTAAAATAGGTTAACATAACTACAGAGAAGTATTCTAAACACTTACATCCTCATAACGAGGGGACTTTTGAGGGTTCGAAGACATTCGGATTTTTCACTAATAACACCTCTGAAGAATGTAATCCAAATAATAAATCATCTTTTCGAAGTCGTTTGACACTTGGCGTACTTTTTGTTTGTTTGATAATTTTAACTCGCTCGATGGTCGTCTCGTAGCGACCTCACCTATCCAATAACGTAAAGTACTTTTTAAATTTCAAAACGTCAAAAAGAGAGAGAGAGAGAGAGAGAGAAAGAGGATAAATATGCAACGATTATACAATGAAATAAATAGTTAAAGGAGATAACAGGATAGCAATTAATAGGAAAATACGTTTTACTGCTCTCTATTTAGAATTTATTTCTTTTTTATTGTTGTGCAACGATTGCAACTTTTTAATCGTTAAAATTGTTAGACAGTTGTAGAGAACATTTCTTATTTAATAAAGAATTCTGTACAAAGGGATGACGAGTGCATTTAATATCCAATAACAATGAATAATAGAATCAAAGTTTAATAACATTTTTAATGTAGAAAGCGTTAAACATTATCCACGATTATTCCGCGCAAATCCAACAATCATCGTTCTTCATAACAGTACCAACAGTATCACGTTGTCGATCGTAACGCAAATAACATATTCGTTTATGTTCGTTCGTACATATTCGTTCGATCGATGTTAACGATTACGAAAACTGGCATTTATTACACTATAAGAGCAAGACGTGAAATAAAAAAAGAGATGAGTTAATTACATACAAGATGAATACAAACCTAACATCTTTTCAACTATATATCACAATTTCGTGTATATGAATATCTAATATCTGTTAAAATATATATATGTATGTGTGTGTGTGTGTATATATATATATATATATATATATATATATTCTATATGAAATATCGATCATATATGATATATTCTATATGAAAAGATATACATATATGATATATTCTATATGAAAAGATATACATATATACACATAATATATCATCTTATTTTAAAATACGAAGGCGATCCGTGAATCCTTTATCTACATAAATTCTTAAGCGTACATCGCAACATTGCCTTACATTACTTTTTCCCTATCAACAATCGACCATTATTTATACCGTATACATTTTCGCTCATAAAAATAGTATTACAATATTAACGTATCAATAGCGTATGCTCAAAATAATTTCATAGGTACATGTTCTTCCCTAGAAGATTAAAAAAAAAAAAGTATGCATATACTTTGTATGTATGTATGTATGATTAATTATCAACAAAATCTATGTAATCATGGCCGTATTGGTACGAATACAAGTAACGCGACTGACTGCTCAAGGCTTAAAAAATAAAAATTTACGCGATGTCACGTTACCGGCGATTTCGTAAAATGATCAATGTCCATAGCACACGTGCAGTTTGAATAATTCTTTGTTAGCGAAACTCGTGTTACATTCGTCGCAGTAGTGCTTGATATCTAGCACTTCCATCGCGGCGGACATTTTGCTTGTGACACTACCTCCGATTGCCTTCATTAAAGCTTTACCAGATGTTTTATTTCTGTGCATAAAATTTCGAAAACTTCTTCGCAATTTCTTAATCGACACATTCGTGCTATCGGGTTTTCGTATCTTACCATTTCTCAGACAAACGTCTTGACTTCTCAAATATCTCGTCGAATAATTTATCCCTCCGATCCGATGCAAACCGACTTTCCCCGACTTGAATTTATCCTTGGACAGATTTCGCAATGGGTTCCAATTTGCTATACTAAAATTATCGGTATGCTGCGCACGGTTTACTCGTACATCGCAATTAACTCTATCGTTTCGTACGTTTACATTGTAATTGTTAGGCAGTGCATCAATCTCATCGGTTAGGGATAACATAGCGGCCGATACCGATCCGTCCAGTACCAGATCCTCGAGATCTGACAGCTGTTCCGTCTTTATATCTGACTTTACTTTGTTTCGCATCTGTTTCGGCATCTTTTTCAACGGTAATTTTAATTTGCTTGCAATATTCCGAACTTTCGTCTTATCCGCTCCATGTTGATCACTTTGCGATCTTTGGTTCTTATTCGCGGATCTAGAATATTTCCGTATTGGTTCTCTATAATCAATGGTCCCTTTTCTCGGTCTTAAGACGCGTCCTTCGAAATCGAATTTCTCTATCTTAATCTGCGACACGTCGAATTTTGTCTCCACGATCGTTGACCCATTCTCATTGTTCAATGACGAGCAAGTGGAAAGCTTTTTCCTAATTCCCGCGTAATCTACAGAACATTTTCTAGGCCTCAAATTACGAACTATCGCGTCTTTCGAAGTTTCTTTCTTCCCGCTACTAGATTTATCCGTCGATGGGCTGAAATTCGAAAAAGTAGTTCTTCGCGAATCTTTAACCTCGTTGACAAGCTTAACTAAATTCGATCGTTCCCTGAGTGCTCGATGCGCCGACAAATTCCCCTGCTGGACAGCTGGCGATACGTTAGCGCAGCCGTCGTTGTCCTGCCTCATGGCGTTTATTCCACTACATCTCGATATTTCGTTGCCATAGTTCGTAGGTACAGTTTGATTACTTTGGTCCGCTTTATCACAGTAACAACCGCAACGCGCGTACGAAGTATACGTTATAGGATCTGGAATATTATCGGATCGGACACTGTTCACCGGATAAGTTACCGAACTCATCGAATTTATGTAGTCGTTATCGTCGTACAGGTCGTAATCCGGTGGCTCTACTTTGATCTTGATGTTCTCTATGTGCACCATCGGCACACCGACACTCTCCTTCGAGTCCTCCTTTCGCATCCATGATAACTGATTCTTCAAACCCGCGTCTGTCTTCAGACAGTCCATGTAGAATTTGTGAAACTCCTCTAGCTTGTAACTGCACCGATGACACATGTGCTTCGGCAACAGGTCCATTTCGTGCACCTGCAGGATACACAGCCGATGCGAATGCCAGTGTTTGTTAAGTTCACGTGGTCGCTTATAGGATACGAGGTGGGGACACACTACACGTGCTCTACAAATACGCGGAGGAAGTTAAAGGGCGAGAAATTCAAGGGATCCACGTTCCACACATAAAAACGTTTTGCACGAAGTAAAAATGGCAAAAAAACTGCATAACATTGTTGAAACGAAACGTAAGACAACGTTTTTAAATGTGATTAGTTGCGTTTTCTATTGAAAAAAAGAAAACAGGTTATATAATAAAACAATATTTCGATCCCAACAACGCGTGTACGGTATCTTTCTTCCTATTTACACAATAATATTCCCGTTAATATCGTTGGAATACGAGTTACATGTATTTATACAAAGTTCTAAATATATATTATATTTAATTCTCTTAAATTATCACGTACTCTCCTAACTAACAGCAGAAGCTAATAGAGACGAAACTCTAAAGCAATGTTCGTTTCCACGACGGAATATTCCCTATTTTCCATATCTAAGAGAAATTCTACTTGGAAATAGTTCGCTTTAAACTCGCGATTTTATCGATAATAACGAGTTAAAAGAAACGATTACGATTTAAAGTTATGCAATACGTTAAAAGTGTTTATGAGGCTCATTGGCGCGAAGTAACAATAACCTCACTTTTAGTATCATAAATACAACCAATAAACCTATTTACGGAAAAGTTTCAACTTTTGGTAAACGTGATCCAACCAGTTACAAAGATACGTGCAAAAATACGCGGATCTGGTACACGAATGAATTTTTATTAAAAGGAAACATCGTTGCGTTTTGATAATAGATTTTGTGGCAAAAAGGTGGTTTAGGAGGGGGCGTGAATGATGTCAGGAAAGAGCAGCCAAGTACATACATACTTACACGGTACACGTGAAATTCATAACGAAACGATACGAATGTAGAAGGGAGAAGAGTGATATGACACGTACCATGATCGGGAGAATGGCGTTGATTTTCTTCACGTGGTTCTCATTCTTGTCAAAAATATTAATCGAGATACCGGATTGCTTGCCGCAAAGGCGGCAGACGCGACTAGATTCGAGGGTCTCCATAACGGTATAGGGAGAATTAATTTGTCCGGGAGAATGTCGTGAGTGGCGAGTGAGGAGCCGCGTGCGTGTCTCTTCTATCCTTGTCGTGATCGCCTCAAGGAGAGCTTTCGCGGCACCCTGTGACCGCGCTTCGCGGGTAATCCCCAAAAGCCCCGCAGAGCGCGAACTTTCTTCTGCGGCCCAACCGCCGCCAGCGTACAATTCTGCGTCACGTTTCACCGTCGGGGTTCGCGCAAACGCGAACCTTCACAAGTGCTGCTAACTCGACGACAAGTTGTGATCGACCGGTACCGCCTCTCAAAACCTTCTACCGGCGGACGAAAAATCACCTGACTTCTCCCTCGATGCCTGTCACCACGGTATCACCGCGCTCCTAGGATTGAACGACAGGATCCGTTTATTGCTCTCTCTCTCCGCTCGCTCCACAGAGCAGATCAATTTCAATCGATCCACCACCCACAGAAGTCGGGCAAACGGAGTTCGCCTTTTTCGTCGACGAATCGTAGCTTACTGACATCTGTCGCGGCTTTCGGTATACACGTATTACACGGGGCACGACCTACGTGTCGGTAACGTCGCACCACCAAACTGCGTTCTAACCTTTCGACGAGCGCGATCGACACCGAATTACTCGTTGGCAATTATCGGAGTTGATATCGAGGCTCAGGATGGATAACGAGAATGCGAACAATGAGAAATCATTGGCGGAGAAACATGCCGAGAGAATGAAACGCTTGCGGGAACTGCACGTGAAAAGGGTCGGTAAAAGAACAGAGTAATTCCACCTTAACCTGTAATTTCAATTTGTCTCTTCCTTGTTTTCGAATGTAGCCGTTTCTTACGGAATGTTGATTTCGTAGAACGAGGCCAGACAGCAAAATCACAAAGAAGTTATAGAGGAAGATAAAAGGAGCAAGCTTCCTTCGAACTGGGAATCGCGTAAAAGGCAAGCCGAATGGATCGTACAGGACGAAGCTGCGAGAAAAGCTGCTCAAGAGAAGGTAATCTATAAAAAAAAAAAACAATTTTTACAGGGTGTACGTTATAGGGTGTGTCGATCAAATTTATACGTACGGTGCGTTTTATAGGGAGAAGACTACGAGAGAACGAAATTACTTCACATCGATGCGACAGAGGCAGAACGTATAGCAAGAAAGAAAAAAAACAGAAAGAATCCAGATCCAGGTTTTTCAGACTACGAACAAGCAGCTATTCGGCAATACAACAGGCTGGTAAAAAATATCAAACCAAACATGGATTCGTACGACGAGGCTAAAGAAAAATTAGGCCCGGCCTTCTACGGCGATAGAAACACTATATTACACGGTCTTCACGAAGATAAGAAAGAAGCTGTTGACAAAATGGTGGAAGACTTGGAGAAACAGTTAGTATTTAGCAGCCTAATGTTTATTACATCGTCGGTGCATCGTCATTCTCTGCATGTCTCTGTTTTCAGGATCGCGAAGAGAGAGAGGTATAGTAGAAGAAGAATGCACAATGACGACGCTGATATCGATTACATCAACGAACGCAATGCTAAATTCAACCAGAAATTAGAGAGGTTCTACGGGGAATATACGCGCGAAACGAAGCTAAACTTGGAACGGGGTACAGCTATATAATAAGTGAATATCGTGCTAAAGGACTTACTACAAATATCTTGTATTTTAAATAGTATTTCAAAACTCATACAAATAGAAGTCAGACTACTGATAAGTCGTTGATTATTTAGTAATCAGAAGTGAGAATGGTACATTTTGCGGTACGTTGTATTCCAATCTTACACCTGAATCCATCGTTATCAAAAATCGAGTTATACACTGATCTCTTGAATAAACGAAAAATTGAAGTCAATCGAGTTATTTAAATTTCTGGTTCTCCTTTCCCGATCTGTTGGCTGCTACTTTTTATTTAACTTAAATAATGATTTTATATACAGTTTTCACGTTTTTAACGCAGTTCACATCATACCACCCAACTATGCACTATCCCTGAAAAGAAGCATACATTTTTTATATCACACACAGTCTGATATCTTTGGTCTCGTAGTAGAAATCGCATCCGAGAAAGATAAAAACGAAGGGAAATATACTCACGGCTCGGAGAGAAGTTGTGATGATGTGTAACTCGTATATGAATATCTTGAGTTTCGCCTACAAATCGTACATTATACATTTATGGCTGGTATTTATCTACGGATAATCTTTTTCTCGCAACATAATTTTACTTAACGTTTAAAGATATTAGTTACTTACCAATTTACGGTTACCGACCCGTCGAAACGATTAAACAGATTAAACTATTAATAATTAGGGAAAAATGACACTGTAACATATGCTAAATTAAACATGCCTTTGGTTAAGATCAATTCGAATGTTTAATTCAATTGAGTTTATTTAAAAAAAAAAAAAAAGAAAAGAAAAGAAGGAAGAGGATAGCACACGGCGTCCATGCGTTACGTTTAAGTGCGTCGGATAGTCATGTTTTATTGATGTCGCATCAATGCTTGCGGTGGTCGTAAAACAATTTTCTCGCTCACGAGCAAATATTTTACAATAAGAAACGCCACCTCTTGTAAGACATTCGATCACAGTAGTCAAGTATAGAGGACCGTACGTATCCGGTATTTCACAAAATATCATTGTTCGAAACAAATTCGTCAATTGACAAAAACGTCATAGTAAAAAAGGGACATGCTGTTAAGGTACTGGATTTTATTTTCCCAGAGGTGCTGGAGGCGGCGGCGGAGGTGACGAATCGATGTTCAAGCGTGTTAACGAGGCCGTAAGGTCGTCTATCGATTTTCCAGAAGTCGTACCTGTGTTTCCGTGATCCAACAGCCTCGGCATGTCGCACTGTTCGCATTTATTCATCAATGGATGATTGTCGAAGGTGCACATTCTACAGACCCAAGAAGGTCCGTCTCGTTCCTCTCTATCAACGTTGTTACCGCTCGGTTCCGGTTGCCAGGCGGGTGGCTGACTCGGCAGAGGCGGTGGGTCGGCGCTGACAGATCTCGATGGTAGGGGCTGACCCGTGTAAATACGCTGATAAAACTTTTCGTTCGTTTCGCCCAAAGGTACTGTGAAAACGAACGAAAGAAGAGAATTTCGTGCGAGGAAGAGCGAGGAAGGGAAATCGTTTACTAGCAATAAAATTATTACCTCTTGGGTCAGACCACTGATCTACCTCATCCGCAAGTCTGTCGCATTCAACTTGTAGCTGATAGATCTCGCTCCTCAATTTCTTTTTCAGTTCCTGCAAAGTGGTCGTTAGATAACGTGATTTTATTTACGTTGGGCACGTTATAATGGCACGTTAAACGAGCGAATGACCGACACAGGGCATACCTGAGGAGGCATCGAAGAATCAAAGGGCCTCGTGAGGGACTGCAATTCTTTCTTCATAGCTTCGAGTCGTCCTTTCTCGGCTCTCAATTCCCTGGCGAGTCTATCTTTTCTTGCTAACTGCTCGGCGACCAATTCCCTTTGATGCTCCGCCACTGCGTTCCAACAATCGAGTAATTAATTGATCGTATCGGATAAGAGATAAATAGATGTAATCGGTAGATGGAATAGAAGTTGTTCGATTTAAGAAGTTTGTTAGTGGATTCTCGAGTAGTTTAACAAATGTACGGTTATACGCGTTGTTAACCAAGCACGAGATGCATCGGTACAAATTAGGTCGACTCGACTCGATCCCTGTCGACATATTATTTCACCGCGTGCGAACGATCAAACGGTAAAGACGAAATGCGAATCGTAGCGTTCGGGAAACGCGTCAACATGGAGGCGAGGCTGCTCGTGAGAGGGAATAGCGGATCAGGTGGTCCACGTAGAGTAACCGCAAGCGTGGCTATGTATAGACGGAGCGTGGGGTCAGGAATGCGTAAATATCGTTCTCAGTGTTACATGCGTGGGCGTAGCATGTGCGACGGAGTGGTTTTCGCAGGTAAATATACGTGTACGCGATTCCTATAATACGAGAATTGGGAAAACAAAGCGAGAGCCGCCTTTATGGTATCGGTAGCGAGTACGTATATGGCGAAAAATAAAAATAGCCGGGCTGAAAGGTTATTTTCATGGCTCGGCGAGAAACGTAGCCACGGCGGCGGACTTCACCTTGATTCAACGGCGATCGGTTCTGATCGGAATTGGCCGGTATTCGTTCGCCAATGGGACTGGAGGGCGGCGAGGTCGTGGTCGGTCCTGACGGTGTTGTCGGAAGGCTAATGGAGGGGGCGATGTTTGTCGTGGATGGTACAGAAGGTGTGGTTGGGGCGCTCATTGTCGTCGTGGGCCTCGGTAACTGACTAGGTGGTCCTGCTGGAAGACCTGCAACTTTCACACTTTAGTCAGACGATCCGATCTCTCTGATCGTTCGCCTCGAACCAAGGTCACAATTGTTGCACAGTCTGAAAACTCTGGCGACAGTTGCACGTACGACAGATGTGAAACAATTGAAAGCATACAGAAATACAGAAATACAGACCTGGTGGTCTCTGAGGACCGGTTTGTACCGGCGGTATCAAGCTGTTGGGTCTGATAGGGCCCATCGGAGGTCTGATTCTCGCAGCCGCCACACCGCCAACGGCTCCCGCGCCGATGCTGATCTGAAGACGGCTTTGAAAGCCCCGGGGATCCAGGGAGGAGCTCGAGTAAGTCAGGCTCGAGCCCTGAGATCTGATGTCGATCGGAGGCTGCGGTTCCGAGGATGGCGGCCTCAGCGTCAGACTAACCGAGGTGTAGCTTCGAGTGTGATCGATCTGCGGGCCCGTGTTCTCCACGTTGAGTAACGGCTCGGCGTAATGAGTCCGTGGGTCGAGCAGCAGATCGCTTCGTTTACAGGCACCAGCGATCGTAGGCACCGTTCGAAAGTCTAAACGGTCGTCGGTGGAAATAAAAAAGAAAAATGGGTGTTCCGTTAAGAGTAAGTAACGAGCGAAGGTGGAATAAATCAGACGATCGACGGTACGACGTGCAAAATGAAAAGAAGTCGACGGTACCGTAATCAACCACCGTAACCAAGGGTTAAACGTTTTCGTTCGACCAACAGGCAAACAGGTAAATCTCCGTCGCACAGAGCCACGGCGTCGCGTTACGCTCGTTACGATCAAAATTGAATTTTGCTGGCATCGCTGCACCCGCAAACGAACCCGTTTAACTCTTCTCCGAATATGGCAAAGTCGGAATATAATAGGCGCGAAACTGCTGCAATCCAGAGACGATATCGGCGCAGACTACGTACACTTTGCGACAACGTTGCGATCTACCGTCAGCGAATCTACGAGAAGCGATTATTGCTTCCTGTATGCATACTCTCATACGTACAAGTACATGCTTGTTGCTACTTTGTCGTATCGAAGATAAGAAACTAAAAATACATCACGAGTATCCGCCGCTATTCACCGTGAAGCGCCTATCCTTCTACGTGATATTACGTTATTCCGATCGTTCGTTTCGACTTGCCCTGTCGCTCGGCCAACGAAACCTCAGGTAGATGCGTACCGCGATTGCCAGCAGGGCTGCAGGCAACGTTCACGTTCAGCTCGAATCCGGCTGGCTCGTTTCCCGCGTTCTGGACTTTGTTAAGGCAGTTCGCGTCGCTCGGTCCGGTGCAATCGTCGAAGAAACCGCGCGACGCGGTCGTGCAGACGGCAGGCGCTGAAGAAGGGGTGCTGGCTGAGTCGGCAGCTATCGGCGACGAGGCTGATATCGCGGCTGCTCGTGTACAGCTAACGGGACAGCGCCGTGCCATACCAATGTCCAGCGAGGCTGGTCTGTGTGGTCGCGTATTGTTGTTCGTGCTGTTGCTGGCGCGTTGCAACTGGCTCATCGTGCAGAAACGTTGCTGCTGCGTGGCCAGATGGTTCGCTCGTTGATGATGTTGATGATGTTGCTGCTGTTGCTGTTGCTGCTGCTGCTGCTGCTGCTGGAGGATGGCGCAAAGTGCCGCCGGTGGGAACGCGCCCGGAGACTGACGTGACTCTTGAGTGGCACGAAGGCTTCTCGCGCATGTCTCCCGATCGTGGCTATTCTGCAACGCACAGATGCACCTTGGGTCAGCCGATTTCCGGTCATCGCGAGCGAGCCCGCTGGCAGGGCGTTTCAAAATGTTATCTTTCTTTTTCTTTTTTTCCTTTTGTTTCTATTTCTTTTCTCGGTTTTTTTTTTTTGTTTGCTTCTCGACTGAAAAATTGTCTTGCCTCTGCCGGATCCTAACGCACGATGTTACACGTTGCTGGCAGATTCGTCGATTAGACAGGAGTCGATTAGGAGGAGTTAACCGTTTGCGGTCCGATTGGGTTACCCAGGTACGAAGGACGGATTTGCATCTGCTTTTCAATTCCGTGGTACAGATCGTCGTAAGCGGAGTTTGCTGGCGCGAGAACGATAGACCGCAAAAGGTTAAACAGTGCCAGCCTTTCGCTCGCCTATCCTTCGTACTTTGCCGGATAGCGTGAAATTCTGGGACTTTCTAGTCTATTCGTACTGACAAAACGTTGAAAACCTCTGTATGTCACTGGCACGTAACGTATGTCACTGGCTCCTTAGTCATCGCTTGCACTTATCTAGTGCATTTTCATCTTTCGAGACACGTCGAAATCACGTATCAGGTTCCCCTGGCTTTTCACCTTTCAAGCAGATATTGCGTTATACAGGCTACAAAATACGCGCTGTCGTAAATACTGATACGAGTTAGAAAACAACGATTAGATATTTTCGATCGAGCAAAGGTACGCAAAAATGGCGCCAAACAAAAAAAGGAAAAAAGAAAAAGGAAAAGAAAGAGAAAGAAGAGCGATAAAACTTGGTTTCGACATTGTCGACATCGTTTGAACTAAGGAGAGCAGAGCACCGCAATTGGAAAGACGATGATTGTTGCGGTGACTGGGAAAAACCCAGAAATCCCAACGCGGATACAAAACGTTATATTATTGTTTAGTGCGGTCAATCTTTGCTGATTAAGGGACATGTTCCGAATGCGCAATCAGAAAGGAAAAAAAAGAAAGGAATAAAAGACAGGAAAAAGAAAAAGTAAAGAAAACCAAATGGCCAACACAAAGGACGTCTATACACACAGGTTCCACGCTCGTGCAATGAGAGAGAGAGAGAGAGAGAGAGGAGAGAAATTCTGTGCCGTTAATTTGCAATGCCAGAGATTATGGTATACTCGTGGTGTACGCGAATGGTTAGTCGTTATTGCGACGATCGTTTTAGCCATGACGGATGAGCGATAAGAACAAATCTCCGTAAAGTGGTTTACGCGGCACACCGTGTGCACACTCAAGGAGCCCATCTCGGAAAACTCGATCCAGCGCGGTGGTTTCACAGCGGTGCCAGCCAACGACGCCGTATCTTACCAAACTCTCTTCGTTACTGCACTGTAGATCGAATTTTCCGAGAGACCAGCATAGGAGCAGAATATCTGGCGGACAAAGAGCACCTATACCTGGGCGATGCACTGGGAAACGACGTGATCAGGGAGCGCAGGGAACTGCTGCTTCAGCTCATGGAACAGCTGCATGATAGCGATGTTAGAGCAATGGCACTCCCCCATCGTGGGCCCCCATCCTCCTGGCAGGCCTACCTGTGGGTGCCAGGGTCTCTCGTTACACCATCCTTTGATCGAATATGATTGGTCGAAAGAACAAATACGCCCACGGCTGATAAACTATCGTCGTTGCTGTCAGTCGATGGAGACAGAGCGCGAGATGCGAAGATGAGAACAGCGTATTTTCTGCGGAACGACGTTGGTTATCGGTTCTCGGTGTCTGATTGCGAGTACCGAAAGAGCACGAGGTGTTGCAGACGAACGGAACGAGAGCGAGAGAAGCAGGAATTCGGCAAGATGGTCGAAATTTTGTAGTTTAGTGGATAAACGATTTGGATGGCCTCCAAATACGACGTTTCGTGCAGTTTCGTGTCGGTGCGCGAAAGTGTTTCAAATTATTCAACCACGGATGAGCGGACGGGGATGCGATTAATGAAGACAAAGTCGTGAGAAAATGAAAAGGAAAAGACCGTGGAACCTGCCGTGGGGCAAATCGTTTCGCTTGTTACAGACGCACTGAAATATCGCGCGATCGTGCGTTACGGCCTCTTAATTATAACGAAGGTCACACCAAACTTCGACCAGTGAACGCCACTCCTCCCATCTTTGCTAATCTTCCTGCTAACGGGACGACCGTTAAATCATTGCATCGTGTCGTTATTTTTCATCGTTTCGACCACGCTCGCAACGTGCCTCTCGGCCACCACGACCACCTACTTTTTACCGCGGCAAAAGGAAGAAACGCGACAAGACGCGACACGACGCGACGCGACACGACGCGACGCGACGCGACACGACGCGACGCGACACGACGCGACGCGACACGACGCGACGCGACGCGACGCGACGCGACACGACACGACACGACACGACACCACGTTCTTTATTTAAACCTGCGACTGTTTGACCCATTTTTCAAGAGAAACGAAAATCGCATGAATTTGTCTATAGCTGCCTACCCGATGTTCCATGGAAATCTTATCATTTTTCTAGACTTTTTTTACTTTTTGCTTCGCTTTCGATCTACGCTATCGTATCGTATAACACGGCGCAATCCGATTTCGATTCTTTCACAACTACGTTCGTCGCCGATTTTTTAATAAATCTAGAGTTGGACGGAGACACCAGGTTCGTGCGATGTTTGCGGTGTGTCTAACGTTCCACTTGCCGCGTCTCCGCAACGTTTCATGGCTCGATAACTTCGATACACCCGTTACGTTAGGGAATTGGCAGCGAACAGAGAAACGGTGGACACCTGTGCCGCGTGGCACGTAGGAGTGCCACATAATTAGCCGGCACTGCGCGTGCCACGCTCCCACGCGTATACGCATGCGCCTATGCTCCTGCAATCCTCCTTGCATCGTATCGTCGTATCGTCGTATCGTCGTATCGTCGTACCGTCGTATCGAGAAACTTGCAACTTTTATCACAGTTCCCAAACAAAGTAGACAGTTGGAAAAATTCACTTCCTAGCAATTTCGATTCTACCGTCGACTCCCTTCTCGTATAAACCAACAACAGTTACGACACTTGTATGCCCGAGTATGGGAGAAAGACGAGAGAAGAGAAAAAAGAAAACGATATAAAAAGACGATATTTAAACATCGACGACATGCTCTATTCGCATCGAAATTCGACGATCGTTTACGAGTCACGGTTAGAATCGTGAGACTTTAGAAATCGACGTACCGTCCGATTCGCAGCAACTCCTGTTCATTTTTACGTCTAGATGCGTTCGGGTCTAGATCCGGATAGTCGAAAATCCACAAAAATCGAAAAAAAGAGTAGAGAGGAAGGGGGAGCAGAGAGAGAGAGAGAGAGAGAGAGAGAGAGAGAAAGAGAAAGAGAGAGGCGAGCACAGGGTCGTTCGGTCGATCGGAAGAAACTAAGAGGTTAGAAGCTGTACGCGTGCAATTCGCACTTGGCACCGGGCCATGGGAGAGAATAAAGTGCTAGATAGAATTAATAATTCGGCTCTCTTTCTTCCGTCGCCTCGCACCTGGCAGGCCACGGTGTGTCAGGTGAGTGAGGCATCAATCAGAGGGAAAACTGTTTATTGGCACGTAGCCCTGCGTTCGGGCCACTGGTCAGAGAGCGTTCGCCCTAACCGGCGTGTCTTCTTTTAAACGCCGCTACTTTCTAACGCTCACGCACGCGTCTTTTGCCGACCGTGTCCCGGATGAGACGACGAACTAAACCGCTTTAAAATCTCACGATCCGACGCGTTCCTCGTCAACGAGATCGAAGCACGCAACGTCATACAAAAACGTCCGATGCAACTAAAATCAAATATATTCGCAATGAAATATTCCATTCGCACGTCGACGTTACAAAATAGCAATAGTCTTTTATCGTTCTTTTACCTAGTGTATTTCCGTTTCGACGGTATAAACTTAGAGTTGTAAACTTAGAGTTGCAAAGTTACTTTCGCGCCACTCTGTATCCGTCTGAATCTGTCACAGGCAGTTTTTACTGGTCCTACTGGCAGTGCCTGCCAAACGGTGTCGGCCGTTCGACACACAAATGACGAAAATGCAAATAAACGTGTGTGTGGGCAGGTACTCGATGCGGAAACGTAACAGCGAATCGAATTTGTTCCGCCGTGGATTGTGCAAATCTCTGGCGAACTCGCTTCCCTCTGCCAAACGGAATCCTGCGAAACAAGCGACAAAATAAGAGAGACACGCGCGATTCTCTTCGACCACCGATACTTTACTTACTACTTGCTGCTATTAGCGACTACTCGGTTAGACTCGATCCGATGGATACGACGGTTTCGCGGTCTTGTCGCTTATCGCCAGCGGACCCAATATACTTTCCCCTCGGTCTGACAGCAAAGGAGCAGCATCTTTTAATTGCACCAGACACGCAGCATGTTTCTATCGGTGACACAGACGGGATTTTAAGAGCGGGCCGAGGAGGAGGAGGAGGAGGAGGAGGAGGGGGAGGGGGCGACGGCGAGAACGCCGTTCGTCGGGACAGGCGAAAAAGGAAAAGCGGAATTCCAACATGCCGGGAAGATATTTGTGTCATGAAATACCCAGGAGACACAGCGTGGCCGTTTTCGTCTACTCCTGGCAATACGGGCAAAAGTAAATTCCACGGCAATTTTCACGCATTTCCAGTAATTTTCAACTCTTTATTATTACTCTTTCAACTGTCCGATTCTTTCATCCTAGTTTCGCCATGGTTCGAAAACCTTCCAACAACTTTGCTCGAACGTCACACTCTGCCAAACGATTCCTCTTCCTCCTATAACCGTAATATACATGTAAATTAATAAAAAGGTTCTGTCTGCGACCGAATGTCATACACCATGTGATCTAAACGTTTCAAGAAAAGAAAAATCACATTCTAACACGATAATGTTAAACTATATTATACGAAATATAGAAAATTATTCCGTTTAAGTTCAGTCGACACCTGTTGCTTCGTAAAGCCGCGCACCCATCGGCCGGAAGTAATGCGCCTACGTACGTTACGTTAGTAGTAGTTAGTAAGTACGTTAAGAAAACGCGACGAATCTCTAACGATAGAACAACAGCGATAATTGATATTGTTCGCAAGAAGAAGAGCCGGTAGATCTCCTCCGCTGGTATAATTATTTACGTTTCCACTCGCGCGAACACCAGATGCAAACTACTCGGCACCGGCGATAACTCGCCGTTTTACGCGCAATATTTCAAAACTGCATGAAACCGCGGCCCAATATCATGGCCAAGTGAAACTACAGCAAGGAAAAAAGAAGAAAAACGCGTCGAGCCTAGTGGCAGACGAAAATAAGGAACCAAGAATAATAATTGACGGGGACGCGACGCTAACGTTAAGCAGAGCTACGATAAGTTACGCCTCCAGGCAAAAATATACGCTATCCTGAAAATAATGTTACACATTTTTCGCGTAGAGAAACGTCAGTCAGCGTTCGTCACTGTGCAAACCTTTCGACTAAAGGAGTAAAGACTGGTCGACGACTGCCACATGATTCGTCACGGTAATTCGTCTCACAGATCAATCACGGATTATTATATATTTACTATTCGTCAAGGTAGAAGCGACGACACGGACAGAGACGCGCGATTGTCGTCGGCAGTACGAACGTGACTTTAACAGCGTACACTGTACACGCGTATGTGCTCGATATGACGCCAGCTCTCTTTACGATTTCGATAATTCACACGCATCCGTAAAGTTCGTCGTTAATTCTCTAAACAGCTTTTTCACGCTATTATAAATATCGTTGACCTTTAAATTCTGTTTCCGCATGTGCCAAAAAATTTGAATGTAGACCTCTCGGTTGGAACGCCTCGATGATCCGCACAGTTATCGGACAACTAACATCGAGAAATCCTATCGAATTAGAAAAGATCGACGGTAATTAACGAACAGTTACATAACTCGAAGTACATAGTAAATCGTTGGACAATGTATTGGCCAAAAGTTTATTATCCCTAGGGTACATATTTACGAATAAAAATAAAATACACACATACAGTGTTTACTGTCGTAATGGCCGCTCGAAACAACACTTTCCAACTGATTAGCGTAGTTTTTAAATCGAGAGGCACGTCGGAGCAGCTAAAATCGTCGACGAAGTTTAGAATTCGTAGCACCGATTGACCCTGGTTCCTCTTATGTCTATGACACGCTTCAAAAAAATAAAACTATAAAGATCCTTCGCTTTTGAAAATACCAATAGCTTGCCGAAAGGAGCAACGACATTTCCTTCTTTGAATACGAGATAAAGAAAGATCAGTTCACGGGAAACTTTGATTCACAGGACACTGTACGTAAATAGAAGAACCGCGATAACATATAGAAATAGAAGTCTGATGAAAAACAGTTAACGAGATGCATGTTACATCGGTCGATAAGAAGATTGACGTTAGACTACCGATATCAACTGATATATGTCGGGCAAAGTATAAAAATTACTACATTACTGTAACACGATTTGAAAATCAGCGCCTTGAAAATCACGTAGAAATCCGCGATAAAGATAGAAAGCGGTTAACAGAGAAGTATTTCGCTGTTCCATCTATCGTCTACTTATCTATCGACGACAGTATCTATCGATAGAAATCTGTCGTTAACGTATTATCGTAGTTTCCAACACGTTCGCACGTAAATATATTTCGTATCGCGTGAACTAAATGCAATTAGAAATTCAACTATACTTCCCTCTTCGTTTCCGTTCATTTTACCCTTTCTACAATGCCAATATCGAAAACTTTTGCATAATCCAAGAATTTGTCACAGTCTATTCGAATTTCAATCGTACCATCTCAACGTACAATCCGGTTTGAAATCGTAAGCTTGAAACTCACCGGACGGCAACCATTGGAAACGTCCAACGAACGAGGAATCAGTTAACAGCTCACTTCCAGCACTCGATAAAGACACTTGGTAAACGTCGCGATTTTATTCATTTGCTGCAAAGTGAAATTTCAACTGCCACCGTATAGACACGCGGATAACAGTAACTTTTCTGTCGTTTTCCAATATTTTAAAGCACGAACAAGCGGCGACCGTCCGCTAAGACCACTGATCAGCTGTGCACTGCGTACTGAAACGACATTAATCAATAGAGAAACCACATATGCTTTCAAGTACATTTTATTTAGAAAAATACCTCAATGCATTCGAAATATTTCCGTCTAACTAATTATTTACCCATTCTCGAAGATTCGAACGATAGTTTATGGTTTAGACGATGAAAATAAAAGGAGCTCTATTGACTACATAGTCAAGATGGCCGCTCACGCAGCAAGTGCTTCCCTATTTATGAATGGAAAACACGTCGTAATAGTCAGTCGCAATCACAAGCAAGGGGAATCCGCGTGCTATTTTAAAACTCGTGCCAGAATGGACCAACGGTGTCGTTAAGGCAGAGAGAGGGAGAGAGGGAGAGAGGGAGAGAGCGAGAGAGAGAGAGGCGTACTTTTTTTTCGTTTTTATCAGACTCGTTTCAACGACAAATTTTTATCTACTCGACATCTTTATGAAAACTCGATATTTCTCGAATTCTTGCCGATAAGAAATAAGACGAACAAACGCACCTACGAATCTAAAAGTCAATGTAGATATTAATATATTCGTCTCTACAAGTGTAAACCAAAATAGTACAATAGCAGTAATAATAATAACGATTTACAATACAATGGTCATAATACAATTACGAATACAAAGTACCGAGTTTGTTAAATCGTCGAACGATATCAATGAAAAATATGCACTGTTTTCAAACGACCAGTTTTTTCCATCTTTATAAAGTCAGCATCTGCAAGCAAGTTCGAATTCATTATAACGTAGAGGTTGGAAGAAACGTATGCACTACGATTTCCTAGGATTCCGTTGTATATAGAAAAAAATACCTTGGAAGCAAGTGTTCAGAGCTTTGATATTATACGTGGTACGTGAGACTAGAATATCTTTTCTTACATTCAGACAGCTCGATACAATGGAGGATTATAATGGTCAATGCGGATGGCTGTTGAAGAATAACCATCAATAAGTCAATTTATTGATTAGTCGTTAGATGGATGATAAATACAATACGGATTTTAAAGAAAGAAAGAAAGAAAGAAAGAAAGAAAGAAAGAAAGAAAGAAAGAAAGAAAGAAAGAAAAAAAGAAAAAAAGAGAAGAAACAATAAAGAAATATATCAACCTAATCGATTGTTAATCGTAATTCAAATGCATACGTCCCTTTTGCATTTTCTACTTGCGTTAAGATCGTTCGCCATCGAAAGATGACGATCGAATACCTAGTTTCTCTTTACTCGAAGAAAAAAAAAGAGAAGGAAAGGGGAGGGGTGGCGGGGAGAACAAAAAATACATTAGCTTCGATCTAAAGTATACGTAAAAGATTAAAATGCCTTTTCTAAGAATAATGCTACTCAAACGAAGGTTACGTACGGTTTCGCATACGTAGCGGAGAAACGAGAAAAAGAAAATGGAAAGAAAGGAAAGGAAAATATCGTTCAAGTTTTCTGGATACGCTTACAGGTCGTTCTCGAAAGCCTTAATACATTCATATACGGTATCTTCTTCTGCCTCCTGCGGTAAAAAAGCTACTTGTTCTGCATCGGTTTAGGCCATAAAAGCGTCGACGATAATTTGTCAAATATAGGTAGCAAAATCGGTTATATAAATCGGTGTAGCGGGATCGGCGCGGTGAAACCTAGACGATGAAGATTTTTTTCACAAGAGTACTCGGACCCTATTATATGCTTTTTACAAATAGTGGACTCCGCTTTCCCAAAGAAAATCTTTCCCAAGGAATCTCGTCCATTGGAAGAACCAACAAAACTCTGATCGAAAATGTATACGACTGTGTGCCACTTTGTTCACACTGCTCGTGTCTACACCGCGATGTCGACGACTTTTCTGCATCAAAGTAACGAGATCGTAGACCCGACGGCAGAGGTCCAGCCTAGTCGTCGTTGACCTCGATTGGAATACTAGTGGTGAATGTCGGGGTCTCTAGCTCTTCGTGCTTCTTCATTTTCATGCTCTGCAACGATAACGTAACTTTGACAAGGTGTTACAGAATAATAAATAAAAGAAAGGAAAAGGTGCCCGGTTGCTTCAGCGTATATATCAGACCTGTTGTAATTTGTAATGGTTGATGATATCCTGATCGGCTGGGCAACTTTGTAAGAAGGCATCCAGCCTGTACATATGGTGCATATATCGCCAGAGATGCACCAAAGTCTCCGGAATCTCAAAGTCCGCGAAGTATTTGCCGGCCACCCTGATATGTTGGAGTCGTGGCATAAGTTCACAGTCGAAACAGCACATCGTGTCGCCTGTGAGGAAACGAGTACCCTTACGACCTAGATGCTCGTCGATTTTGCGCAAGTGTGCCATCAGGGACGATGATTTCGGATCTTTATCCTTATCCTTCGCGTTCAGTAGTAACAGTTTCAATTTCTAGAACAAAAATAGCGTATTTAAAAACCGCTTAGCGGCTAGTCTCGAGGCGAGAAAGTAGCGGTTTCTCGGCGGAGCGGCTTTACCAGTTATACATACACTGAACAAGTTTTCAACGAGCGTGGCCACTTCTTTGTCCTGCACGAAGAGATTGTGTCCACCGGGAATGTTCTTCATTATGTGCCGTTCGATTTTCTCGTTTTCCAATATCGCGTCGCCGTTATCGATTAGGATCGGCGGCGGCGTTGCCTGGAAATTGGTACGGAAATCGGGCGGCGGTTTCTGCATGTCGACCGTGGTCACTTTTAGAGAGATGGTTTTCAATTCGGCGAGGAGATACAGGTCCATAAAGTATTCCTGGCAGAAGAGGCACGCACCCTTTCGGCGACCATCGATCGTAGATGCCTGCAAAAATATATTCCCATTGTCAATTTATCGTATACAGCGCGTCAATCCACGGTAGCCGCGTGTAACGAAGAAAAAATTAATCGATGCTCACTTTCACCGTCTCTCTGATCTAAAATAGTCTGTTCGAACTCGAAAGAATCCCTCGAGCCACGCAAACACGAAACGATATCTGTTTTCTCCAGTTGATCGAGCAAACCGAGAGTACGTATATCTAGCATACTCGCTCCGCTCTCATTTTCTCCATGTCACGGTTTATTTATTTCCCTCGATGACGCAGCTTGCTTTATTCCTTACCAAAAGATACGCTCGCAGCTAACTAAAAGCTTCGGCTCGCGTATATAGCCATATGAGCAAAAACGCGTTTTATTTCGAGTATACCCGTATTCCACCTACGTATCTATCGTAACTGTCACGAAATTCGCTACCCGAATTCTGCGTGTGTATGTTTGCTTCAATTATTAGAAAAAAAAAAAAAAAAAAAAAAAAAAAAAAAAAAAAAAAAAAAAAAAAAAAAAAAAAAAAAAAAAAAAAAAAAAAAAAAAAAAAAAAAAAAAAAAAAAAAAAAAAAAAGAAAAAGAAAAGAAGGGAAAAAGATTGGCCCGATGGTATCGATGCATTTCGGATAAATTAAAGGTGGGCAGCGTGCCAGCTTTTACCAAGAACACGGTTTCTATTTTCATTTCGTTTCAACGATCATCTCGCTCCAGCCTCTGATCGTACACTTTGGCTGTTCAAGATATTAGTCGACGACTATGGTAGCCTGGTGTTGAACGAGAAAAAGAAACTGATTATTTTCTTTTCCTTTATTTCTTTTTTTCTTTTTTTTTTTTTCACGATGACGCAAGTTCGACCCGCGAGTTTTAAGAGCGAAAATGACGCGAGAAATCCCGATTCCCAAGAAACGAACGTGGCCTCTCATCTTCGAAGCTCGGCAACTTTTCGGCCAAGGCTAAAACGCGGCGGTTTTGTGCCTGGTCAGTTCCGTGTTTTCGAGAATACAACGAGCAGCGAATCGGCGGACACCGATCGCTTGCCGATTACGTAACAGGCGTGCCAATTATATTACGCAAGAATCGTACTGAAAAACAATAGAAAGGACATTTTCTGGATAGAAAAGGCGAAGAATAAACATAAGCTAGATTTCGATCGACTTTGGAAATGGGTAACGTGGGTATCCGTGTCACGAAATACCAGTGGCGCGGAAAGCGTCGACGCCGAATCAAATGTCACGAGGCATCGAACGTCTTCGATCGGAACGCGCAAGAGTAATCTTTCGCTCGACCGCGTGCCTGCCGTTGCTTCCTTTCTCTCGCTCTCGCCGCTTGAAAATTCAATCGTGATCGATGCACGGTACGTCTATCATCGTATATATCGTATCATTTTGCAACGACAAAGTCTCGGGTAACACGATCCTCGAATTTTTGCCCAGCAAGCTGCCTGAAACGTGGACGAGCCGAACACGAAACGCGCGTGCCGATAGTCTATCGAAGCAAATTCCTCATTTCTTTTGAAATAAGCGCGTTTCTACGCGCATCGCTGCAACTACACGGGATTCCCGTTTCAACTTGACCGACGAACAGAATTATAGAACGCATCGAGCGGTTTTCCATGCTCTCTCGCGGCTTTTACCTGCGATGCACACGCGATTAGAATGCTTGGCTTCGGCATATTGGCATAGAAGAGGACAAGATGCAAAAAGGAAGGGAACAATGCTCACGGATGCAACACGTCATCGAACAACTTGCTGTATAATGCACGGCATACGGTAAATAGGCGAATATTCGCTATCGCAAACCAACGTCTAACAGCGGTACATGTACGTGCATAATAAATACAGTTGTATGACGCACATACTATGTATGTCGTAGGTTTTTTCCGTATTCTAAGGATACGACGACCGTCATATCGTTCTTCTCTCTCTCTCTCTCTCTCTCTCTCTCTCTCTCTCTCTCTCTTTAGTACAACCTTTTAGCTGATGCACCACTATGAATAAAAATGGACGATCAACTGTAAAACGATTAACGCTTAAGCTGGATTCAGCTGCTTCTCGCATCGGCTTCAATAAAAATTCCTCTTCTTTCGTGGGAAAATTTGCATTGACGTATCTCTGCCGGGTCTCGGTGCAGAGATCGCGGCGAGCCTGCTCCAACACGCCAGTTACACAGAATTTTATATATTACTTTTGACATCGGCAACCCTCGTAACGACCTTAAAAGGAAGATGAAGCCGCGACGTCCGATCGATTCTTTATAATGACGCACAGTACGTACAACGGAATACGTTGCACGCAGACCATTTTACCCCACTTTATTTATCACATTAGAGCATTTTAGCCCACGCATCAAGATACCCTGTATGCAAATAAGAAGGCAAAGATGACTCATCCTCGAGATGGGCACGGGATTAACGGTTAAAGGATTCGCGGTGGATCCGCGAAGACCGATGAGAAGTAACGTTCGATGAGCAAGGCGAAGAGAGAACTATGACGGACGATAAAGAGAAAAGGAGGGAAGGGGAGGTGTTTACGCACGGGGGAAAGCCAGAAGAGCGAGGAAAGCGGAAGGTAAAGGAGTTCATCGTTTAACGGTAGAATCTCGAGGACCTCGCCGAGCTCCCCGTCGTTTCATCCCGTTTGACACACTTTACGAAGACCTCGCACGATCGCCTTCCGAGTGCAAGGTCGGCCAGTTACCATTAAATCTCTTCTTGTAACGAACGCCGTCGTTGAGTAGGCTCTCGCTCCTGTAGGATTCTACTTATAAGGCTGTCCGTCTCTGCTCCCTCGTCGCTAGACTGTGAATTTTTATGCGTTTACGGGTCCAAGTTCGAACGTGTCGATTCGCACGGGATACATACACACGGTATTTGAACACACATCGTACAAGTCAATTACGCTTATATTATGAAACATTTAGGCGTTTCATCTTAGCTCAGAGACGCGATTCTTATATGGTATGTCGTTGCCTCTGACTATCGTCGGCGTAACATTTGATTTTTCAGAAACGAATACTTGAGTTAAACGGATTTCCCAACACGTTTCACACTTTACCGATATACTTACGATAACTCGAGTTTCATTGGGGCGCTAACAAAGTTTCAAAACGTTTCGCACAATGCACGCGACATATGTATATTCGCGAAACATTCGTAACGTGCAAAAGCAGATAAAATATTCAAAGTAGTACTCGTACTCGCCATAACATTTAATAGGTAACAGAAATCTATGCCTAATCTAGGTTCCATTTGTTCCGTCGTATTCGTTTGAGCCTTGGTAAATGAAATATCCGCATCGCTATTTCTCTCTCTCTCTCTCTCTCTCTCTCTCTTGGTCAGTGTGTAATTACAAAAATTCACAGCATTCGAAGCATGAAAATTAGGTCCATGGAAGAGTATTCAGCTTGAAAATCTTTCTTTTAGATACCTGTTAACCAGCTAAGACGAGGTATCGAGATATTTGGATTCTTAAACTCTTATAACATAATATATATAATAGGAATTTTTAACACGAATTTTTTGTAATATTTACGATATAAATTCCATTACTTACTAGATTCTGTTGTGTGCAATTTTTTACTTCAGCGGTTTTAATTCGATTAACAGGTTATAAACCTTGAACGTTCCAAATCTCTGATATCGGCTATCGGATCTCTTTAAACTCTAATCTCGCTCCCCCCCCCCCCACTCTATCTATCTATCTATCTATCTATCTATCTATCTATCTATCTATCTATCTAATCTAATCTAAAATATTTAAAGAACTTTAATCTAAAGCTTTCAGACAATCTAAATTCATGAAAACTTTCGAATCATTCCGCGAAAGAGATCCATTAAACGAGAAAAGAGAACGAGAGTCGTATCTCGGATGAAAATTCGAAAATTGAAATGTAACGAATCTTGTTCGCCGATTGTCTCGTGAGACGTGTGCGACGAAATCGATTCCAATACGTTCGCTTGGTTATTTATTTATTGAGATGCTGACAACGATAAGAAGGAGAGCTGTTTACGAGGAAATTCGCGTCAAACTCCCCATCGAACAGATACGATAAGATTAGCGTTACCCATTGCCTGAAATAACCAACTGATAGATTCGATCGGCGAAAGTTTAATCGACAATTCGTAATTGGACAATCGAAGGAAGCCTCTTTCCTTCTATGGGGACGTTTTTCTAGAAAATATGGTGAAAGAGCATTCCGAGAAATGGAATCGAGTTCGTTCTCGATTAAATCGATTGCCGCGCGAGTCTACCTCGATTGTCCATATCGAGAAACAAAATTCATCTTTTAATATGTACACGCATTGTTTGCAGTTACATGTAATATTGCCGATATAACGCGATAGAATAACGCAAGAAACCGGTAAAAAGAATCGTCGAGTCATCGAATAACTTTACCACTGACGTTCGTACACATTTGCCAAATTAATTTCGATCGTTATCTTTCGATATTATCTACCGATTGTAAACGAAAAGTATGATATCGAGATCGCAAAGTAGAAGATTCTTTATTTTCGCGGTACTCTAATTAGTATAAGAATAGACCGGAACCTTCCAGTTGTTTTCTTATCCTTTTATATAGCGATGGCTACATACATATAAATGCTTCTAATCTCGTTAAATTGATATATAGCCGGTGCAAATGCGTCGTCGTGGTCGAGCGAGTTTGCATTTTCGACTGACGAATTAGGCGGGAAAAAGGGAGAGGCGGGGAGGAAGAAAAGTTGGTCCACTGGAAGCGTCCATTAAAAGCGAACAGACTCCAAAAAAAAAAGAGAAAAAAATAAAAAAGAAAGAAAAGAAAAAAGGAAAGAGGAAAAAAGTAAGAGAGAAAGAGAGAGGGAGAGAAATAAAGGAAAAATACATTATCGTCAAAATGTATCGTACGTATGAGATAATAAGAGCCAAGGGTTTCCTTTTTCTAGAGAGGAGTCAATGACGTAGAAAACGCGGCCAACCAGAATCACCGTTCGTACATATGTATTTATGTCTGTACTTCTTCGCATAGCGTTACGTCGCAGGAAATAGTTTCGTATACTTACCATATTCGCAGATGTCCCTTGTGCTTGCAACTAGCAATCGACGAATACGAAAAGCTTTTGAAATAACGCAGCTCGCGCTCTGCCACCATATTCCAGTAACGTAGCAAAGTTCAATTTATTGTCATTCGTTCGATTTTCGACACATCTTATCGATCAGCCAATTAATTGACTAAACTGTAGAAAGGGTGAAGAAAACAAAGAGGCAAAAGAAGCGGTTCGACGCTACTCGGTAAACGGTCGATGCTCACTCGAAGCAGCTTCTCTATTTTCCATACCATAAACTATAAACGATGCACACGTATCTTGGTCGGAAACGGTCGTTTCGACGGCGACTCCTCGTCACCGGATAGAAGAGGAAGAAACCTCGGGAGGAAGAAGAAGAAAGTACAGGAAGAAAACCAGTCATTCGATCCACGCCCATATCGTGCACGAAACGATCGCCTTTTTTCCCTATCTCTTCCTCCTTCCTCGTCTTCGTTCCACGCGTAGTATAAACTCACCTTGATGATCAACTCGATCTCGGGAACGTCGCCGTTGCTCGTGCCGTTCTCGTGGCTGTCGTCCGCCATCCTTACGATCGTACTTCCTTAGTTTAGACGAAAGGCACTTTTTTATTGTACTCCGCAGTTCACTATCGAACAGGACAGCTCCTTCCCCTACGATCAACTGCGACGGTACGCGATGGAGGCTCGCGAAATACTGACGCAGCGCGTGCTTCGCCACGTTTACGACAATAGCGCCGCGCCATGGAGAACCACGCGATTCGACGTTACCGACCACTGGTTGGCATACCAGAGGAATGCTCGTCCAACTTCTAACGTTTACGGAAGCGGCGACCTTCCGCATTTTTAATTGCAAATATGTATGTACATATAAATACAGCGGCACAGAAAAGTGTCCGAGCACTCATTAACATTATAATGCCTAAATGCTATAATACCGAAACACGGCTATCGTGATTATACATATTGTATTGGTTAAATTCGAAATAGATCTGAAAATGTACTATCCGCAACTTACAACATTTTTATCGAAAGCATATACTTTTCAAAGGTCGTCAAAGTATTTCAACAGTCGTTCGTTATATTACATCATATTCGTTCTATTAATAAACGAGACGATATTTAGCGAGAACGTCTTTAACGCTAATCGTATACTTAAAACCACTGTTCGCGCTATATATATTCTATACACCAAGTTTTCACAATAAGCGTATGTTTGCAACAAACGTTTTCTAACGTTTACGCATATACATTTTTCAATTGGTTTCACGATAGTCGTCTTTCACTGCACTAGTGAGATAATAGACATATACGTGACAAATTAGTGTTCAATATATGCGTACCAAATCGAAAAGAAAAATTCGATGTATTGAAAGAAGGGTTGTCGATACTTCGGGTTCAGTTATTTCAAATTCAAATGAAAGTATCTATGAAATTGGAATTGAAGAACTCAAGTAACTGTGGGTTGAATAAAACGAATTTCTCAGCTACATTATTTACGCATTATATTGTTAACGATAGTGCTTAAACAATAGAGCAACAATAATAAAACAGCATTTCATATGTACATAATCAATAATATTCTTCTTACTGTACCAGACGTCAGTTTCTCTTGCCTCGAAGATTGCACGACGTACGTACGCATAAGTGTCTATAAAATTGTACGACTAAAACCTTCCACAACACTCATACCATTTTACACTTTTCTTATAACCTTCATATATATATATATATATTACGGTGTTAAATGAATATAATGGAGAATGGGAGAAAGAGAAGAGTATGAATGATCGATAGAAAAGATTTAGCAGTTAGACGTACAATATTGTATATCAATAGAAATGATCCAAACTATCATTTCAGCTAGCGTTTCGATATTTTCCTCTTTGTTAATTCATGATGGAAAGATGCACACAGATAATCAATTGTATCCGCAGAAAAATATATGATAATATATCTAATTTTTTTTTCCATTGAATTTTGTACCGTTTTGTAATGTTTGAATATTTGCTTAGCAACGGTCTCTCATGATTCTAAATTTCACATTCTTGTATATAAGGATGAAATATTTCGTCTATGGAATGGATTATTTACCAAAACGTACGCGCGCATACACACACACACACACACACACACACACACACACACACACACACACACACACACACACACACACACACGCACGCACGCACACACGGAGTAAGGTTTATACATTACAAATAATAACTTTAACAACAAGAATTAGCTCTATGAACTGACTAATTTCGGTTTAGTTTATTAAATTGTTGGTGAAAGGCACGCAGGTTGGTTGATTCATTTATGTATGTAAAAACAAAAACGTAGAATATTTGACTCGGAAATTTCACACTTGATATACAATAAACTGCGGTAGGAAGTTCTGTTCAAATATCTTGTATTGCTATTTTCTTATATGCTGTTAAAATAATTAAAGTTTTTATTAAAAAAAAAAAAAAAAAAGAAAAGAAACAAACAGTATTAATATATATGTATATATAAAGATATTATACGAGTATCTATAATACCATTTGTTTTCCTATGCTTTTCCTATGCCTAACAACAAAGTCTCTGCAGTGTTTGGCGTCGAGACTAAAGCTACTATTGATATTCAGTAGGCATATGATAAATATCAAATATTACGATAAATATATGATTAACATAATTATAATAGTAATTGACTAATTTTGGTTTCGCAAAGATGTATGTTCCTAATTTGCCTATTCATTTCCCGGACCTTCAAGCTTTCGAACGAACATACGATAACGAACGAATTGCCTTCTTCTTTCCAAAAGAACTCTCGATTTGATTCAATTTCGCAACGGATCCAAACTTTCCAACGAAAAGTCATCAGTATCGATCGACAGACCTCTACTAAAACCATCCTGCAACACCAATATGATAAAAATGAAAGATATTTAAATATATGCCAGTTTCACGTTAGTCACCAGTTATACCTTCATTTCGAGCAGCTTCTTATCTAAAAGACCAATCGCATTTTCTAATTCTTGTTGGCTAGGATTAGAAATCGCCGTTGTAGCTCCGAATTCGCCCATTTCAAATGGATCATTGAATTCATTTTTTGCGTTAACGGATGGTGTGGGATTGAAGGGAATACTACCAAATAAATCTTCTTTCAGCCCATTTTGACGTCTGGAATCCTTCGCTTTCGGTGGAGGGGCCACTAAATAAACGTAGAATATTAGCGTTTACAACGAGAATGATCGGATCAACGGACAACGATCCGATGTTTCGTAATCGAAGAGATAAAATCCGAATCGAAATCCGAATCGATTTTTCAGCCAGCACCTGTGCAACACGATTTATTCGTAGTTGTGGGACGCTTATGTCAGCGCGGTCTTTGGCCCATTACAGTTCGGATGCTATCCGAAACTGTAATAAAAGAACGACGAGCCGCGAAATGACAGAGCGAAGGGACAAAGATGAAAAGGATGAGAGGCGAACGAAAAACAGATATGGCTTCCAACAACGTCCTTCCTTTCGCGTAATGGGGAATAACTAAACTAGACTGCAAGAAATACGAAGAAATTAACTTACATAATGGCGGAGGACTTGTAGTGCCATTGCTTTGTGAGAAAAAGTTGGAGTTGGAGGACACTTGACCATTTAGAAGATTGTTGTGACTGGATTGATGATTTGTCAAACCATTTGCTGTTGCAGTTTCGTATGCCCTCGGGTTGAAATCCTCCTCGAATTCGTCCATCAACAGCCCTTCCAATTTGGTACCAACCGACGGTGTTGGCGTAGGTTCGCTCCTTTTCATGGAAAACCATTAAATTAGCAGATATTCGTGGAATATTATAAAATACATTAATCTTACCATTTGTTCACGTTTATATAGATATTTCGACATACCCCATAAAGTTATCGTCGAACGTTTTCTCGAAACTCCTTGGAGGAACCGGAGGTGGTTGCTGCGATCCATTCGAGGTATTCCCATTACTGTCGTTTATATTACCAAGGGAAGATTTATTTGCCAATCCATTTACATGCGTTGTTTCGTTCGTGGCGCCAGGCACGTGCAGAATATCCGGAAGATTGTGTTGCGACAAGTATGCTGACACATCAGCCTGGAAGAAAGTTCTCACGAAGCGTTACGACTTGTATTTTAAAATACAACGTAATACAGTATAAAATATGTTGTTTGCATATCGAAGATATTGTTTTTTTTTTTTTTTTTTTTTTTTTTTTTTTAGAAATTGTGTTTTAACAAAGGCTAATCGTTGAAACCAACCGATCCTTTGATAGCAGCTATGTCCTGTAACCGCTGGCGATATACGTTATTCTCGTGTTCCAATCGTTTTATCTTTTGCTGCAGTACCATGCAGCGCCTTTGCGTTTCCAAATCTTTGCCCGATGTTTCTAAGAACCGCCTGTAGGCCAAGTCAAAGGCTTGGCCAATCGTCAACGTGATCTCTTCAGCTAATTTATCGCTAACGAAGACGAAGCACGTATGCCTCTCGGCGTCTTCCTCTTTCGCGATAAAGCTGAAGAACTTTTTCTCGCCTTTATCATCAGCACAGTACGATATTCTATGTAGTGGATATTGGTGCATAATTCGCTAAAAAAGAAGCGGATCGTTAACTGGCGAGCTTTACACGACAACGATGCGATAGGAAATATAAGAAATAGTGCGATACTTTTGCCGATGTTTTCGTTTTCGGTTCCTGAATTGCAACTCCGTCGATGCTTATGGTCAGTTCCACCTTAGGTGTTTTCGTCCCTTCGCTTTTCCTCAACTGTTGATTAAACTTGAGTTTACAAATAGCTTCTTTAACAACCTCGATGCCTTTAGGCTGATCCACTTCTGTGCTGCCCAGATACTAAAAAGCATAACAAGCAAATTACGACGGAAATAATTTATTTTGTAAACAAAGAAAGGAGAATCCTTGATAATCGAGCGTGCAAATGTTGCGTTATACGTTTCGCTTATATGTCTTTTTCTCTTTGTCCGCTTACATTACGATATAAACCGATTATAAACCGATAAACGAAATATATCGTATACAGGATGACGTCGAGAACAAACGGTGAATTGCACGACAAACGGAGCAACCGTGCAATTAGTAATTTAAATTTATCTTTCGGTTTGAATCGTTAAAAAAGAATTCGTTGTAGCGTTGAAATCGTAAAGAGACAAAAAGGCTATATTTTACGAAGATCGCAATATACAGTTCGAGCGAGCTATACAGAGTAATGCTGAGAGAAACAATGCTGTATACGCGGTGACGGCTCGTTCATTTCGCTCGAAAGAATAGCGAAACTTATTCGTCGGCGAAATTTCAAGGTACAACGGATTTTTCGTCACTACCAACTTTGACCAGTTTTATTCTTAACGCGTGTGTATTCGTATCGCGACAAACATACACGCATGTACGTACAATATAGTTACGCCGTGGCAAGTGGCGAAGAAAACACCGTATGGCAATTATGCAATTTTTAAACGCGATAAATAAATCGGACAAATGTCGGATATCATCGATTATTAAAAGATGAAGAACGACGGCATTGCCAGGTTACGACATCGACGATAGATAAAAATGTTTATTCGGCGCTTTACGTTCGCAGAAAATTGGGAACGATTCGGCGGATCTTGCTTCGCTTTCTTCTCCGTGGATCATTTGGAATTATTTCCTCGCATCTTCGTGCCGTGCGTTATCAGTTAAAAAATATCCGAGTTGGAGCAATTGGCGCAGATCGAACGGCCCAACTTTAGTCTCAGGAATTCTAGTTTATCCATTCTCCACGTTCGTTTGTACGTTCACGTATATTCACCGTAATTTTCATCTCTACAACTTGCCACTGATCGTACAATCATGCAGGAGACACCGTTCCAAGTTCGATTAACGTTGCCGGAAAGCTTAAATACGCCGATGAATATCGAGCGAACGTTTATTTTTATTTGTGATTTGCAAATTTCGCAACAGAGCCGACCTCGCCGCCGCATTACTAAACTCGGTTATTACGACTTGCATGATATATCGTCGAAGCCTCCGTATATCATATACATGTAAACATACAGTTTATAAAAGCTAAACTTATCAGAGAGGTGAAAGGACGTTGTCTCTTTCTTTTTTCATTTCTTTTCTCTTCGAATTCTTAGGAAAAGCGGTAACTGCGTGGTTCTGCGAGTTCCACAGCGACGAAAGTAAACTGTACCTTGACTAAGTAGGCGATGTGGCCTTTTTGGAGCGCATCTGGTGGGTGTATCCAATTCCTATTCGTTCCTGCAAATAGAATTCACTGATCTTACGCACAACCGTACACGCTGCGTCGCACACGCCGCGGTCATAAAGAAACCCGCTTACCATTCTTGCTGGTTTGATTTTTACTGTTGGCCGAGTTCTGCGCCCATTTCAATAACGTTGAGTTTCTCATATCGTCGGTTCTTTAATTTTCACCTATTCACCGATACCTGTAAAAAAAAAAAAAGAAGGTTGAAGAATTATTTCTGACGCCACGCGTAACAAGGAAGAATTTCCTCTTTGTCCTGTCTTTATCGCGAACTTGATTGAGCTTTTGTTTCTGTTAAGAACAGAAACAAGAAAGACTAAAACGCTTTTCACTATTGTTTCGATTGTACGATCCAGCAGCGGTACATGGGTAAAATAATCAAGACCGATGCATCCTCTGTAACGATATATTCGGTTTATCGTTGGTCGAGGAAAGCATTTCCCGTCAGCCGCATTCTGCGAGCGCGTTCTATCGCGAACTCGCTTCTCCCAGCGACCGTAGCAAATTTCGGTGGATACGATACCTAGCCGAGAGAAACGATAAGGAGCAAATAGCTCTATCGGCGGTACATCGTTCCTCGAATGGATTGGCAAACCGCGTAAAACCGGCTTAAGGCGCGGACGATTGTTCACCGTTGGAGCAGTCAGCCTTGGGCACGAAGGCTAAATCCTTTCGCGTTTCATCATCTCGCACATGACACACTATTCGCACTTTGCGACTACTCTACCGATTCAATTGGATCAAACGCGCGTCGGCGCGTTACTCGAACAACTCGAACAAGCCGCGAGAACTTTGGTTCGGTGTATCCTTATATATCTTATAGCGATACGTATTATCAGCAGTAACCCGGATCGTTATCGGACGTCGCAGCCACGCCTCGATCGTTTCGTCGCGCAGCCACACTCCACTGCTGAAATTTCCAAAGGGTTGCTGCTTTCTTTTCTAACGCGCGGTCTGTTTCGATCGAACGAACGGCTAGTTTCGAAGCAACTCGAGCGGAATGAGGCTAACGAGAAAGAAGGAGAATTCCTCGGTGTGTTAACTGAAAAATGAGCGCAATCACGATCTCGCTTTTGTGCGCAGAGCGTGCCGGTTCGCGCCGGTATCCTGTACATTCTATTTGAGAAGCGTTTAAGCGTTGAAAGGTGGAGGTTCGGATTTAATGCACGACTTCCTATTCCTCCCACGTAGCCACAAAGAGGTCGAACCAAAGCGATTGCCCGGTCCGCGTGTATCGTGCGCCGGTTGTTGCCGTGGTTCGCTGTACGAGCCCTATATGAGCCGTATCGTACACCGGAATAGAAGCCGGGCAATGGTGCGCCTTTCCGTCGCTTGTCCTACACCTATACTCTGTACACTGTACAACACTCTGTGTTCCGTCTTCTTCCATGCTCTATGCTCTATACTCTATACTGTACGCTGTACGCCGCGTAGTCCCTTTCCGTCCGACTCGCACAACTACCTTCTTTGTCCTTCTCTGGAATCGCGTTCAACTTGCGCGCGTTCGTCGTCCTACGCGTCACGCCGCGCCGGCTCTTGCAACTCATGAGAACTGGGTTCCGTCGTTCTCGGTGACACAATGCGTTACCGATTAACCGAGAAAGGAGCAACGTGAACGAATACGTTTCCAGTTAGACCCCCGGCCATCTACCAATGACTCGACAGTTTGCACAGTTTGCAAGAAAGCTTTGGCAATTACGGGGTTGTAACTCATATTTTTACACAACGTTTAAGCCGCGTATATTCTCATGATTCGGAAATTACGTGAAAATTCATAAGCGGAATCGACCGGTGCGAGTAGTAAACCGCCGGTGGACTTGGATCGCCGGTGCGTACAACACCTGTTGCGTGACAGCTTGCATCCAGCTCTACCCGGTGTTCCGTTTCAAACTCGACTCGTGCTCGATGAATCCGTCCGATGCGATGGAAGGACGAAAAAGATCGGAATCCACTATCGCGTATCCACGTGCCTCGCGTTTCTTCCTTCGATCCTCCGATTCGTGTCCTTAACGTTACCCGATAACGCGTCGAATATATAGAAAAGGAGAACACGAAACGCCAGGCTAAATCATAAATGCGAATAGAGGAATGCACGTGGCACCGCTAGCAAAGTGGCACCTCTTTACGAAGATCGTGCGGCGTGTACGAATCGATCGAGCAAGCGGCCTTTTCTCGATTCCACTCGAACCCCGTGTACCACCGCATGCACGCACCGTCGAGAAATGTATGCTAATAATACTACGCGATACGAAAGTCACAACCGTTCCGCCTGTACTCGCAAAGTATCGCATTACGAGTCCACCCTAATCCGTTCTCTGTAACAGACGCCGCTCCGTCGAACCTCTTTTCCTTCTCCTCTTTTTTTCCTTCTTCGCGGGATTTTTAAAACGTTTAATTACCGACAAGTTCCCGTCGTGAATAACAAACAGCTAACGTTGGTGGTAGCTCGACACCGTCAACAACTTTCGCCAGCAATTTCGAACGAGCCGCGAACGAATCTGTCCCTTCCCCGGGGTCAGTTTTTCCTTTTGGTCGACGCTTGCCACCTTAATCTCGCACCAGACAATGTAATTACTCTATTAGACGACCGTTAGAACGTAGACGCGGTATGTACGTAGGAAGAGGTACGCGATAGAAGGTCGCAGTATCGGTCAAGCGTCAAAGTTGGAGAGGCTTGGACGGCCGAACGGACAGGTATCGGAGCTGGTATGGCTGCTGGCTCTTATTCTAAACCACTGCAAGGCAGTTATCGCTAAAGTTCCCCTTGTTCGCGGTGTTTACGCTATTTTTCGTTCTTTAAATTGCCACCGTTTCTCTCGTTATAATTCGGCATCAGCGTACATTATGCTCCCTACCATTTTAAATTCTAAAGGGAAAAATCTCCAATTCCGTGGAACGATTAATTGCCATCGTCGAGCAAGAACGGGAGGAAAGAGAGCGAAGAAAGAAAAGCAAAGAAAAGAAACGAAGTGAAAAGAGAAGAAAAGAAAAGAAAAGAAAAGAAAAGAAAAGAAAAGAAAAAGAAAAAAGGAAAGGTTGCCGAAGCGACGAAAGAACATCGAGAGTATGAAAAGAAAGAAAGTAAGGGAGAAAGATAAAACGCGAAACCTTAAGCGACAGAGTCACATCCGTTAGCTAGCCTTGGCTCAATCTCTACTAAAAAGCATAAAATGTTGCTCGACGCTTTAATTCAGGATTTCGCTGTGTACGCCAAGACTATTACGAAACATTCGGTAATGCTATCGTCATTGTCGAGAAAAGAAAAAAGCTACGTTCCAGCAGAGGAAACAATTGCGTAGAATTTTCTAATCGCTTGCCAAGACACTGACACCGTTTAAAGTTAAACAACGCAGTCGATTACGAACCAACGCAACGTAGTTTTTCTCTGAACTAACCCCAGCCAACGTAGCTAGTATGCGTATGTTAATAGCGGATTGCATAACGTTCAAGGTGAGACTCTGTCACCGATACGTCAAATATATTTTACCGTCCCCTGGCCACCATCCCTAGAATCAATCGATTAACCGCCGTTGTTAATCCTCGATCCTCGCCCCTTATTCGAACAGCGATTAAGCCCCCTGCTGCTTATCGTCGAAACGTTCACGCGCAATCAGCAGTCGCGCGAAACTTTCTAATTTAAAACGGACACGGAAGATTCGTCGAAAGTATTTTTGACCAACGTGTGAAATCGAACGCGAAATCGTTAGCGCGTGAAGCGAACTGCAGAGACTGGAGAGATAGAGATAGATGGATGAGAGAGAGAGAGAGAGAGAGAGAGAGAGAGAGAGAAAGAACGCAAGAAGGGGAAGAAGGAAGGAACGCGAAGAACTTACGAGCACCTTTCGCGAGTCATTACCCGAAGAATCTACGTGGCACCATCAATCTACGATTAACCATACATTCGACAGGGCCAACCGTAATTGCCACTATTTTTCCAGCGGATGCGGACGATTAGAGAATGCTTTCTCTCGCGCTTCTACCGACCGTTTTCGATCGTTTTCAGCTGATCCATTTAGGGGAAAAATCAACTTCGTTCATTAACGATCATCGCCCATTAACGATCGCGATCATCACCCACGTTCGATTTATCGAAAAAAAAAAAAAAAAAAAAACACGTAGCCCGCGAACGATCTATCGGCATCGAACGAAACGACGCATCTTTCGTCGTTGTCTGCTTTCCAATGTCAATGCGGAAACTCATTGTCCCAGTTAAACCTGTTTCTTACATTTTCACTAAAAACTAGTAAACTGCTAAGAAATACGGTTATCCCAGGAAATCGATGATGCCTCTAACGTCGATCGACAACGATCGGGAAATGCAGTTTCATTCGCAACGTCGCGTCGTCCTCCGCCTCCCTTCGCTCTACGCCTGCCTCTAAATCTACTCTAAACGTATATCTTTTTTCTCCGTTCTGCAACGTTATTACGGTGGTCGCCACGCGAGTATCGTATCGCGAGTTCCTGGTCGAGCGACACGCTCAAGAAAAAGAAAAGAGAAGATAGAAATTTAACGTCGTCTCGGCAACTGCAAATCATTGCGTAATGCGAACAATCGTTACGGTTACATTTCCAAGCGTGAACAAACTCTGGTTCGCCAGCCAGTTTCTTAACGGCATCGAGCAAACTCTTCGCCATCGAATGCTTCTTCCTCTCATAGTTACTCAACTATACCGACGAAAAAATTAACGAACGCGCCGCTCGACTTATTATCTTTCGATTCAATTCCAAGCCAAACGCAACTTGCCCTTTCGAACGCCGACCTCTGACATTAGTTTTCATATCAGGCCTTTTGTGCACCGATAATCGTAAATCTGCATACGCATAAATGAGCGTCTACGTGTTTTTTAAATCCACTTATCCACAATTAAAGTTACCGATAACCTCTAGGTTACGGCATTTTTTAAAACCATTTCGCCGCCTCTAAATACTTGTACGACTGTGAAGATCGAGACTACGCGACCCAATTAATATTACGATTCGTCCAACGATCGATACAACGATATCGCGATCTCGATGAGAAAAATCTGTCGCGTCACCAACGTACATCCGTAGAAGCATCGCGGCTTACAAGTTTCGCGTGTCATTATCGTTCAGAGCAGATCAATTACGAACAGACAACAAAGTAAATAGCGCAACGCCGATAGAAAGCAGAAGGTTTAAAGGTACTGGCCACTTCGCCTACAAAGAGCATAACGTAATCTTGGTCGTAAACTTTTCGAACGTTGCTATTCGAACGTAACGTTGGCCAATGAAAAGTGAAACCGCGAACGTGCTTCGTTTTTTTTCTTTCGTGCGAGAAGCATCGATGATTCCAACGAACGATTCGTTTCGATTTAGATGCATCAAGTCGCAAGGACGGCTGCGATCTACGCGGATAGGAACGCGCCCCGCACAAGCACGAGCGATCACTTTCGAATCGGCGACGATTTATACAGGCAAAGCCGAAGGGTGAGCCGAGATAGCTGCTTCAACACGTTGCGGTTAAATAAACAAGAGCGCAAAAGTGCTTCGAAGGATAGAGCAGATAGAAGAGATAGAAGAGATAGAAGAGAGTCAGCCAACTGCGAAACGTGTCCGAGCATGTAAAAGGATACGGCTGTGAGTCCTTGCGGAACTTTGAAAACTTACCCTGCGCGTTCTTTTCACCACGTATGTACGTATCTACGTATGTATCTACGTATGTACGTACGTATATATGTATGTATGTATGTATGTATGTATGTATGTATGTATGTGTATCCGGAGAAGCTAAACGAATCGCACGTAACACATGCCCACGATCGAGATCGATTCGCCAACGAGTTACGAGTTACAAGGAGCAGCGACGAACCCACGAGCAAATGGCAAGTATCGAGAAAGAAAGAAGGAAAAGGAAAAGACGAGAACCTCAATAAACGCGAATCGTTCGACGATTCATGACGAACTGATCGGCGCGCACGTTGATTAGCCGAATGAAACCGAACGACTCGAGCAAACAAGCCTGCAAGCGGCCAGCACTTCGGAGCTATCGGAGGGGGCCGAGCGCGAACGATCTCGACCGACTCTACTGGCGGAACCAGTCGTGGGAGTCGAATCGCTGCGGTGCTGCTACATTATTCGGTAGAATGAGAAGGCTCGATAGGTGGTGGTACCAGCCACGGTCGAGACCACGGTCCTTTGTCCTCATCCGCTACTTTCGTTCGAATTTACCACCGACTGCCATTACAGATATTCCGTGAAACGGTTCATCTTCCATCGTTCTTCTACTTCTATCTTATCCCTCTTCCACTTCTATCGTCGCTGTCGCGGAAACCGCTACTGAAATATAAACGAGCCTCGTTACGATATTGACAAAAGGATACGAGCGAAAAAATGACCAGATAACCGTTGGAATGATCGAACGAAACGACGGAAAGACTTTAATCATGGACGGAAGATACAAGGACATAGAGAGAAGCGCGATCGTCGATCGTCGATCGTCGATCGTAGACGATTCGATAGAATAAGAAGGGATAAGAGGATGGCGGTACCAGCCACGACCGAGACCATAGTCGTCTATCCTCTTCTGCTGCGAATCATCGAGGGGGAAGGACAGCCACTATACTTGTGCCACAACATCCATCTGTATCCCCCCGGCTGATGGAATTTTTTCCGTAATCGATCCCCATCCCGATTCATTTGATTTTCACGAGATCCGCCGTAATACCGTATCGAATATCACCGATCGAGGCACGTTGCCGCACCGGCTCTTTCATTGTTCACCGAATAAAAACATCCAGATCGTGCACTTCCGAGGTTTCACGAAACCGAGAGAAGGAAGAAATTTAGGACGAATCTCTACGACAGTATTCGCTGGCGTATGTAACACGCGTCAGTTAATAAACTGCGTTAAGTGCGTTCCTCTTGGCTTCTTCGTAGCTAAAAGTACGAGAACCGCGAACGCAATAGCCTATGCGTGAGAAAATAACGCTGAATTACAGAATCGCCGACCGTACGAAATGAAAGTAGCTTCAAGAGTTTGGCGCAACAGCAACAAATATTTTCCATGCGAATGGCCCGCAAATGGATCTCACAACAAATGAATTTCCCTTTGCGAAATTCTTACGTATAATCAAGATGATTGCACGTTTCCCTCGGCATTGTAACTTTCCTTCGTTAAAACTGAAAATATATTTGAAACTTGAAGCAAAATCGACAGTCGCTGCTTAGAAAATTCAATAATCCAACGGCCTACGGTCTAGTAGTCCTCGATGTCTTATTTGCCGAGTCCCAATTAAATGCCAAATTGGCGGAATTCCGTTGTAACGTTGTAACGTAAAGAACAGCAAGATAAAGTATCGTTGAGAGAAAAATCCACTTATGCACGAGCCGTTAATGTTTTCCTACCGCACGAGTACTGGATAGACGTCATCGTGAAATTGATGTGAACGTGAACACGAAGCAAGTCGACAGGTTTTAAGTATGATTCAGCACCGATAACAGAGAACAGAAAACAGAGAACCGGTTTTTTTTCCATATGCATATCCCCTCGTTCGTTATATCATACAATCGTATAGCGAAGAGATGATCGCACAATTTTTGTTTTCATCGTCTGCCATCCACGAATGTCATTTTTACGTAGCATTCTTCTCCGCAAACGCTCGACAAACACGTCTGCCCAATCTATTTATACCTAGCATTCGCATCTTCACACGCACGTATTCATGTAGAGCAATTTTCTCTACTCGACCATCTTCTTTTTGGAACTTTCTCGAGTTCCGGTTTCGCTACTGACCACCTCGGACAATACACGATTGCCAGCGAATTCGTCTTGGACGGTGGATACGCGCGAAAGCAGGGAAAGTATATCTCGATTCGCTATGCTTGACATACATATGCATTAGTGGCGACGCATAAACATTCCATGCGTATCGTTGATACCATGCCCGGCAAGTCCGGAAATTAATTACAAAAGGAGCTTTGGGTTTCTTGCATGCTACGCAGACAACATCCAGAATCGTGAACGAAGAATGTTAGCCCTAAACGATAAAACAAATCTCTCGATGCTAAAAAAGTAAATTTCCATTGTGATATTGGCAATTTAATATCGATCAAATGAACGCAAAAATTCTTTCAACGATGTACGCCCACCTGATAAAATACGGCAAATACAAAGCTATTAATCTATTATATGTATAATACAATACGCGTGTTTTCCGGCTTTTCATATTATATATAGAATACATGAATTTAACCGATAATCAACAACGATTACGCCCACCTCTGTAACAGCAAATATTCCTCTCTCCCTCCCCCTCACTCTTTCACAAAATTCCAATTTCTACGATGACAATTTTAATTCACCCATAAAATTGTTAACAAACTGTAGAAACGTTAGACGGAAAAATTACCGAATACTCAACTATCCGTAGAATTGAAATGGCTGTGTTCCAGGCCCGTAATTCTCCATAGATTGTCACGGAAGAGGAAAGAATGGAATATAGAATAGATAGATAGAACAGATTCGTGACATATAATTTGCGCGTCAACGATATTTAAACGAAGGTTATCGGTAGAGAGACGAGCATTTCTGCGAGGACGGTTGTTCATACACGCATAGACCTATTAACTTAATTTACTTAATGTAAAAGATTACAACAAAGTATGGGCTCGTTTCCATGTTCAGAAGTTGACAAAATCCCTGAAATTTCTTAGAGGTCGAACGTAGTTGCAACCTGTAGTAGAGTGGTATACGATTACAAATCCGTGTGCATCCGTGTGCGCAAAGAAGTCGAGAGGGCGATTAACGCGTTAACGGCCAAGCTGTAAATACGATTTCCGTGTTTGTAACGGGCGATGCGACGCTCCGATTCTGGATATCAGTACAGTGCAGTGCAGTGCAGTGCAGTGCAGTGCAGCACGTTCCCCCTCCCCCCCCCCCCTCCCCGCCCGAAAGAATAGCCTTTTTCGTATATTGTTTCGTTACGAGGCTTCCACTTACGAATGTGTACGCGAAAAACACGGTCATGGATTAATTACGCGTTCTATATAATACCCATATATCAGTGTGTAATCAGTTGGTTCCTTCGACCGTGATCTTGACCGTCAGCAGTCAGCAGCTATTCTGTCCACCGTTTTTACTGCGCTAACGCCGTGCCTCGTGACAGGTTGTAAACAGAGCTTTCAAACTCATTGTCGTACATGAGGGTTCCTAGCAAACTGTACATAGTATGTAATTCTCCGAATACGTTGATATTTTTATTACCTAAACAGTTCAAAGAAGAATTAACGAGTAACAAGCACAACAATCCGTAAAACATTAAACGATCGAATGTTCCACGAAATTCGTAGAAAGACACAAAGATTCTTATCGCAAGAGTTCCGTATTAATTAAAAGATCTGTATATATTTACGAGACATTGAAAGTTCACAAAACTCTTTATAGCCTTACACGATGGTATAGTATTAGCAGCCTTGTGTTGCATCCAAGAATCATTTCCGCGGTATCGTCATACGAGACACGTAGCTCGAGCTGCACTGTTCAAATGTACATAATTATTCAGCGACAAGACGCGTCTCGTGGGACACAATGTAATTAGAAACCTATGCGTATTAAATAAGACTATCACCGGATGAGCAACTACTAACGAGTTTCTCGCAAACAATTATTTGCCCACCGAACAAAGAATTGTCGAAAAAGAGCATCACTTTGGTCTCCTTGGATAATAATAGCAGATGCGTTCCACGTCTTCGCGGATCGTCGAGTTATTATTGGAGCGTCATTTACATAGAAATAATGCACGTTTATTTGTACACAAGCGCGTAAGTACGTCAACATGACTCGTGGTTACGAGGAACATGGAGACAAAGCGAAACGAAAACGACAATGACAACGTCGTCGGTTCTCTTACCCTGTGCCCCGTGCCCACTTTCTCACAGTGCCGTAGCTAGTACGTAGTTTCGGAGGATGACAAAATTGCCCCGCTAGTAACTTTGTTTTGCATCGGATTGTCGTAAGATGCGTTGTTTATTAAAATTATCAACCGTGTCGCGAATAGAGGTTAAAACCTCGTGAGGCGTCAAACGTCTACTATCCAAGCTTCGAGCAAGAGTTTTCTCTTTCCTGAGAATGACATACGATTCTTCGTTTCGAAAGAAATAACGGTAAATTTTCAGCTGGAGAGAAACAGATAAAGAAACTTTCGTAATTTATTGTTTTATCTCTCTCCTGCGTACTTACCGAAGAAAAGATAGTTTGCCAAAAATGCAATCATCCACGATACGACGACTCGATTCACCTCGTAACCGCCGTTTTTCTCTCTCGTTTCTCGAGGAATCGTCATCGAGATCTTCCAAGTCGTGGCCGTAATTTTTTCGACCGATCGAAAGATAAGTGCGATTTCGTAAAACATGGTTAACAGAATTACGAAAAATACGGTAATCGCGCAGCTGAAAACCATCAACGTACGTGTACGCTTATAAATCCTTTTACGTAAGTGCGATCACATTAGTTACACGTTACCTGATTGCTGCTTTTGATCGACTATTATTTCTGGTCATAATTTCAGAATATCTGTATACGCATACACATTCGAAGAAGGATACTGTCTGCTCGTATCCAAACATAATCGACTCGCAAACACATTATTTAAGAAAAAAACAAACCTGTTCCTCTGTATATATATCCTCCGTATATGTTGCAACCAAATATTTTCAACTCCTTAATGCGAGAACGAAAAAAGAAGAGAAGAATCTCTTAGAGAGCAGAGTATTTAAAGAAAAAGAAATACGATGATAAAGGATAATGCTCCTCTGAAAGCAAGTCCTCCCGGACGACAGGTATGAGCCTCGTTCACTGGCTGATTCTACGAAACGTATGCGCCTCGAATCTTTCCTACTATGCACCGGGTGATCCCTTAACAATTAGTCGAGTTTCATCAATCTTCTCGCAACTGTCACGTTGGCGAGGAAATTATGGTCCCCTTCGGGTTAACCGCAAACTATCGACGTGTTGAAAAGTTAACTATAAAATATTGGGAGCAAGATCGATCGAAAGCAGGAAAGCTGAATCGCGTTGAAGAGCGGTGATATTTCGAACGGATTGACAGTGGGCGTTCGTGTGATATGAAAAGTTATCTGCGCTCAGCAATATACATACGTGTATTTATTAAATGATAAGCACGACAAACGATCTCTCTCGGTGCAAGCAATGGAACCACTTCATCGAATCAGTTGCGACGAAAAGGGAACCCGCACGTACGTACCGTGCGTTTGTCGTGACATCAGATACATATTCGCCGTACGAATACGAAATAAGTTAACTGTGATACAGCTACCGTCAACGTGAAACCGACTGTATGCTGTAAGAGGTCTTTATGACGTTTCGTGGTATCCACAGGGCACCGTTTCTGTTGTGCCCTTGAGTTAATCCACGATTTATCCGTTCAAACCGTTTCCAATGTTTACGATATTGAATTATCTTCGAGTTCAGCAAATCGTAATCAACCTAAAACTTGTGAATTTAACAAATACAATTGAGTTTCGATAATATAATTCGTCAAGTTTGTTTGTTTCCCGGAGAAATAGCCGTCTGTGTTGCGTCTCTAACGTCGCCGGAGTATGTAATGAAAAGCATCGGTTAAATTAAGATGCGCGGAATAACAATTACAACATAACATAAGGCAAAGGAGCGCGAATCGACGTAGTTTGAAATCTTAAACATCGTCGTGAGTCACGTGAAAAACAGAAAGCGCGAAAAGGAAAAATGTTTTCACCAGAAATATGCACGATCTATGATCGCCTTTCTGTTAAAGGAACGTTGCATTTGCCAGCGTTGTCTAGATCACGAGCAGGCCTTTACATTTGTCTCTGTTCTTCATCTATCCTCGTCCATCTATCGCCTTTCGCTACTCCGCTCGTATTCGCTTATACCGCGTAAAAATGCCGAAATAGAAAGTCCCGTGTCTCTGGTTTAAAAACGTCTTTATCTGTTTCCTTCTTTCTTTTTCTTTTCGTAAATACCGGCGCGACGCGATGAGACAATTAAAAATAGGCCGATTCTTTTTAGACAGCGAGATCCCAGTTTAATTGAATGTTTTCACTCACCGACACCGATGAATTATTATGTGACTCGGCGATTGACGTTTCTACACTATCGTCCGCTTTCCCTGAACGCAATCCACCTGTTCCGACAACACAGAACCCACCAATGCGAATGAGAAAAAATCTGTTTGAGAGTTTGAGAGTTAGACGGGTCTGCCTGTCGAGTAGCTAGCTCCCTCTAGTAGCGAAACACATTCGTCGCACTGATGTACATATACGTATATGCATATGTGTACATATCAGCAGATATCAGCGATTCGTCGTCACCGTGGTCGCCATGTCCAATCACTTGGGTAGCCATGTTCGCCATTGTATAGCGGCATGTTTTGTATAGTCAAACACGGCCAAGCCAAACTAACTCTAACATTTTAAGAATAAATCATACATAGAATACATGTTCTGCCTTAAAATATAATCCAAATCCTTTGTAGTTATTTTTACCAGCATATACTTTCCCATTACCTTCCCATTTCCTTGTATCGAAGAACAATTTTAAAGAGAATGATACCCTCGTTTTACGAGGCTTTCAAAACGTTTCTTCTATCATATGCTACATATATACTATCGGACAGTTAGTGTTGGAATTTTTTAAAAAAACACCGTAATATCTTCATCGTACAGTTTTGTAAAACAACAGTAGATAATTTACAAGCGCCCTTGACCGTTTTAACATGGACGGTACTGTTAGTTGCTCTGACATTCAACATGGCCACCTGATATGTAGCAGACGATACAGGTGGTATGAAAAATTGTAAATAAAATTCAGTTTTACCTTTAATTATGAGTGGACGTGTGCAGAAAGAGAGTGCCGATGATTCCGATCGTATTGACGATGCAGTGGATCCTAGAGTACAGGTAAACCGATGCGTCTTTCTGGGAATAATTTATAGGCTTCAAAACCTAGATACATACTTATAATATTGACATTTCCACGTTGCCACAGTTAAAACGTTTAACTGCATCTAATATTTAGTAAAACTCGTACCTTAATCATCCAGATTCTCGACACTTTTGTATTTATTACGGCAGATTTAACGCTTTCGTGAATATAAGTTTCCTTTATCAGAATCACATATACCTTTCTCAATCATCCACTCTGATTAACCACTTGCTATAGTTGCTTTATTAAATCAAGTCTATCGGTTAATCTGCAAGTTAGACAGCGTGTTTCAATGATACTATGTTACTACTTAGAACAATATTTTTGCATAATAATTCTTATGTAAGTTTTTGTATAAATGTCACACTTAATTTTTTCATAAACAATTTAACAATCATTTCAGATTGAGCTTGAAAGATTGAATACTGCTACTGACGATATCAACAAGCTTGAGGTTGACTTAGACGTAAGTATAAAATAAAATTACTCTTATAGGCTATATATTTCTTATACAAATAACTCTAACTTTTCATTGTATAATCAATTAAAATAACTATCTTTCTCCTTGGGAGATCAAATTAGTAGCAAGTTTTGAAACTGGTTGTGATTACATTTCATTGAGGTGATTGCTATGAAGGGTACGAGTAAATGGATAATGGCTTCAAAGATCGTCTTATAGTCATTTATAACATGGTCTAAAGAAACGCTGTGTGACTTGAAACTTCATTCCTATTCAATTTATCAAAGTGAATTAAGGTGTACAAAAACACAAACTATGTTTCAGCCACTGATTATTCAATGAGCTTTTATTTCCAGGAAGCAAGAGCAACTTTTAGGGAATTACTTTGTGAATCTACGGTAAAAATTGATAGCTTAGCTAAGAAACTTGGCGCGTGCATTGAAAAATCTAGGCCATATTACGATGCCAGATTTAAAGCAAAAGAAGTAAGAATTATTTTCTATCGTAGTACATCCTATAACTGCTAATGTAATGCATACTTTAAGGCTTTACACGAAACACAAAAGGCTGCAATTAGATTTGAAAGAGCCAATAGTCAGCATGCAGCAGCCAAAGAGATGGTCTACTTAGCCGAAGAAGGATTAAGGACAGAGGGAAGATGTTTCGATCATGCTTGGCAGGTAATTTCCACTTTATCTGAGAAAAATTATTGACCCGAATTTTATGATGTTGAAAGTTAACGTTGTTACATTATTATATAGGAGATGTTAAATCATGCAACTGCCAGAGTTAATGAATCCGAGCATGAGAGAGCTTTGTCGGAAGCAGAACATAGACACACTACTGCTCTATATCATAAAGCAGAACACGAGGTTCAAAGATTGCAACGTGAACTAAAACGTGCAATTGCTAAATCTAGGTGTGTACCTGATGCACCTTCTTACAATTTAGCTAAATATTGAATGATTCTTTAGCTTACTTAATAATGCATGGAATGCATCGCATTTGGTCATTCAATATATACATATATATATATTTTTTTTCTGTATTTATTTATTTATTTTTTTATTCATTTACTTATCTATTTAGTACAATTAATAAAAAATAATTTAATTAAAAAATTAAATAAAAAGAAATATTTAATAATTAATATTAATATTTAATATATTTAATATATGTATATGTATATATGTATACATATTTTATATACATATTCTATATACATATGTGTATATATATATATATATATATATATATATATATACACACATATATATATATATATATATAGAATCTAATGGTTCAATAATAATGTTTTCTTTTTCCATGACCCTTAACATTCTTGTTTACTTTCTTCCCATATGTATATTTAATGATTTATGTTTCTATTGTTTACTATCTTACGTTGATTTTATATAGATATTAGAATATTTATGTCTTTTGGTTTGTATTCATGTTGGCAGTATGGGTGCACGTCGCAGCTTGCTTCTGATAAACAGTATCGCCTACAGGCACAACTTGCTCATGTTGTAAGTAGGATAGACATTATTTTTTTATTTTTTTACACCATATTTATTTTATGTCTTTGCTATGAACAAACCCCATTCTGACGATTTTTTCTTTATCGTTTTCTTCTTCTAAATTACCAGCCTATTTATGCACGAATTATATTTTTATAAAATATTTCATAGATAAGCATTTTTGTACAAAAAGTTCCGCTTTATTCAAACATGCTTCACGTGAGATCTATTTTATTAGATATAACTCAAAGAAAATGTAATATAAAAGTACCAAGCTTCTCTTTAAAATACATGTTCTAAACTCTATTAATTATTAATTGATTTATCATATAGGCCATATTACGAAATGAAAGCGCATTTTAATCAAATGTTGGAGGAGCAAAAGTTAAGAGTAAGTGCGTTAGAAAGATCAGTGGGTGAAGCTAAAATGACTTACGCCGAAGCGCTGAGAAACCTAGAAAAAATCAGCGACGAAATCCATAGGGTATAATTGTTGACTAATTTTTGTCCGAGCTATAACTTTTTGCACACTATAGTAATTTTCATTTCTTATTTACAGACTAGGAAGTATGATGGAGCAGATGATTTCGATAAATGTTCGAGAGATACCGTTGGCCAACCTTCTCTACAGCCCAATGCAGGAACTCCAACTGATTCTAGCGTTACTGGATCACCTGATAGTACAGATTATACTAGCGACGAATACCTGCGCCTTCCTGAGAAGATGAGCCCTAGTACACAATGTCCTGTGCCTACAAGAGTAATTATTCTTCATCATACCAATAAGATATGTCAAATGATTTTTATAAGTATATTAATGACTTTCATTGTATGTTTATCCAGATCGATAGAGAGCCTTCTTCCGAATATTTGGGCCTAAGTAACTTGAATGTTTCATCCACAGAGCCGCGGAAATATATCAAACGAGACCGTCCAAAAAGCATTGCAACAACTGATACGAAACATATCATAACACTAAATCAAACAAGTTCTTCAACCTCACGGTTGTCAGACTTGTCGAATATTCTTTCGCCGATAGAAAAACGAGTGAAAATACAAACACCGGTGGATTTAAAAAGCACTAATAACACTGTACAAAACGGGGAGGAATGGACAGAAATTAGTTTAAATAATTCTCCGGACGAAGTATATTACAATAACGAAGTATACTCGGACGAAGAAGATCAAATTCCTTATAAACCGCTACCAATGGACTTGACTCCAGAAAGTAACAACCCGCCCACCAATGGTGCAAATATTCAGTCGTTCAGTGAAGCAGCTAGTCGAAAGAAATTAGTAACCCAAAAGTCATTACCCGCTATGCCAAAAGGAAACGAAGTTAGTTTAAGCAGCGAAAAGAAAACGGAAGTAACAAGGAGTCCGTCAGTGAAAAGTAAAAGCAAACTCGATACTAGTTTAGCTAATTGGATAACCAGAAGTTCAGCTGGCAGTGAAGCTAGTGGAGGCAGTTCAGGTAAATACATTTGGCTATATATATATTTTTAGAAATGTAATGTATTTGGGTTAAACTAAGTTAGCCAGCTTATATATATATATATGTTATATATATGTATATATAATATATATATATGTGTGTGTGTTAATTGTCATAGCAAACTCAAGTAGAAGACAGTCCCTTGATATGTTATGGAGTGCCGGCACAGGAGAACGAGTGAAAGAATTCCTCAATCATGGAATGATGATGTTGAACATATCTAGCCTTACGGAACGACGTTTTAACGAACCAAAGATAGCAGAGAGAGACAAGGAGAGATCTGAAAAGTCTGAGAAAGTGGAAGGGAAGGGGAAGAAAGTTCCTAGTCCATTAGAAAAAACAATGACCTATCTTAATGCGGACGAGGAAACATCCGATAGCGAAAGCTTAGCAAGGTACATAACCCATTCGTAAATACTTTATCATATGAATTACTTTATCTTCATTAATTCCATTGTATAACAATTAGCGTGGAAATGTTAACGGAGGATCAGATTTCTTCGCTTATGATGGAACCCGACATGAATCAAGTATGTCAAGAAATTCTAGGAACACCTTTAGTTGAGGTGTGTCCGTTATTGCAACAACTGCAACAACAACAATAGCACTCCTTTTCTTGACGTTACTGATTTAATCGAGTTGAAAAAGACACAACCATAAAAAATGTTCAAAATGGTAAAGAAACGAACTAGCTAAGGGATAGCTTTATTTATCGTTATATAAAATTAGCGTGCAATTTGTTCCTGCACTTTTATTACGCATATATACATATATATATATATTTATTATATATTCTATTATATATATTATATATATATAATATAATATAATATATAATAATATAATATAATATAATATATAATAGAAACAGAAGATTTCATTTTCGAGCATGGATCTTTTTCTTCCATTTCAGAGAGTCATGGCAACTCGAATCGCTTCATTACATTGTTATATACACCAGTTACATTTCACTTGAATTATACACAATTTGTATATATACGGCGCTCATAGAAATTTCAAATATCACATGCCAATAGTTAATTCTAATTATTGGTACACATATATCGTCATATTGAACTTATTTAGTTATAGTAATCAATAAAAGGAGCAATATCTAGCAAATCCTAGATGATCACGCGTTAAAAATATTTTTTCGTTCATTTCGTTCATACTGTACGCGTTAAAATACCGGTATAGTAACTATAAAAGAAAAAAAGTGAGAATAAGGGAGGAAGAGAATTAACTATTCCATCGATTATCAAAGACCCACCGATTAGAAAATCCTTTGTCTCTCTGCGTTAAGAGTACAACTATATAAGCAATTCGTTTTTTATATCGTCAAGTATGCAAGTCGAAATGCCAGCCGAAACTTAAGATGTAATAACTATAGTCTTCTTTGAATTGCTAACTAGAATTATTTAGGTAAGATGACATGATTCTAAATAGAAAATTGGCAGCTTTGACAAGCGTGCTACGTTAACATACCAAGCTTTAATACATATAATAGTAATTAAACATGTTCATCTGCCAAGGCTCAGCAGGACATTTTCAATGAATCTTTACTCGACTCTGATAATAGATAATATTTATCACTAAGTACTTTGTAGCTGTCAGAATATGTACGTAAATAGTAATTAATGTATTTGAGTTATTATCACACATGGATTTAGGCAATCTGACTCTGAAGAATCAGTTTCAATGCCAATTACTTAACTACTAAATATCCAATTACAATTTAAAGAGAACATTTCAGCGATGACTCGAGACTAATTCCTACTATTTTAATTATCGTGAAGTAAGATTATACTTAGGATATTTGGATATCGATATTTTTAGAAGGAGTTGGATTGCCTAATTACGTCGAAGAGTAATCCATGAAAGGTGCATGCGATATGCCACTTACAAGGAGTGATACATACATATGTATATATATATATGCAGATATCGTTTATTTTTAATTCGCAATTTTCTGTGTAAACAGTGCGTGGTAATATATCAAATAAGACTAAAACAAAGTTTTCTATGAACAAGTAAAGTAGGTCAAACAAACAAATGGCCTTTTCATCACGTATAGAAAACTATACCAAAGATAAATGAAATACGGTTTAATGCGAGCAGGAAAGTGCAATAAAACGATATTTATTCAATCAGGTTATTTGTTTTTTCACTCCGTAAAGTTTAAAAATGAAAATATGATAATCTCATACCGATTTACAACTGTTGCTCTTTTTTATCGTAAGATTTTATAATTTATGTGTGTATATACATGTATATATATACACACACCTCCCCTCCCCCCCACACACATACACACACATACATATACACACACATATACATATATGTGTGCGTATGTATGTATGTACGTATGTATGTATGTACATAGGTTGTACAAAAAGTGAAAGAACGAAGAAAGATATTTTTTTAAAATGATGATTTTTTAAATTTTTTATTTATAAAATTTGATAAGCAATCTTTTCAACTGTTTTAGTTGTCTATATATAAAAAGAAGAAAAAAAGAAAAACAAGATAGAAGAAACATTAAATTTTCAACCACTGTTGCATTGTGAATATACTAGTCATGATTACATAATTTTGTATAAATCAGATTATCGAACAAGTTGTGGGAAATTCTTCAATTACATATTATAAATAAACTATATTGTAATTCGAAACCATTGTTTTCGAAATTTGACATAATCGTATTGTTATCTTCGATGCGAGTCGATAATGACCATGCTCCTAAATATTTTACTAGATATTTTTTTGGCTAAAGTATGGGAGGGATGACATTGCATATAATGCGTGCGCATACTATTAGAATGAACTGTAAATATATAATATTGTATATGTGATTGTAACTATGTATATATCAACATCTTCATTAAAATGCGGTTGCAGAAATACATAGCTAAATGTTATTACAAACGTACTATGTCCTTCATATACATTGTATATACGTATGTCGTTGATCGCTCCATCTTTAACGTTTGTATCGTTGGTTTCTTTAACAATTAATTAATAACGATTAAGATTCAAATTGTCCGATATAACTCTGAACTATTCGAATATTTAGATAGACAAAGTTAAATATATAAATATACAAATACTTGGAAATTCAAAGTTAAACGAAAGATCTGGAAAAATGGTAATGGTTACGCGGGAATAGAGATTTTTAGAGAAGCCGGTTGGATAATTGCGGTACTCGCGAAAAGAAATGTCAAATGATAAACAGAGAGTAAACGTTCTGCATAACTTGTGTAAACAGACTTTGGAAAACTTGCGGGCTAGCTAGTCGATTGATAATCGATAACAATTAAAAGATACTTACAGTTGCTCGGAACGTTGATAACGGGAAAATATTTGAAAAATATTTGAAACGACCAACTAGTGCTAGTTACAGCGGCATCCGCTCGAACTAACTGGCGTCGGTATCGTTCAAGAGGGAGAGAGACAGTCGGCACTAAGGAATGAAAATGGCGTCGCGTGTACGGTGCCGATGATTTTCGTTACGTTACATTATCTTTTGTGCATAATACAAGCGAAACGTGAGCGATGTTGCTTATTTAAAGGTGGAAAGTTTCGCGGAATCCTGTATGAAATATCGTTTAATAACATCACTGGCGTAGCGTCATAATTTCGGTGTAACTCGCGCGACGACGATCGTGTGTGTGAGAGAATCAGGGAAAAAGTACTGTTTTGCGTATGGCTTTTAAATCGCAAGGACAGTTCCGCCTCGCCGATATACGTGTTCTCGGTGGTGAACGTCGTTGACATGACGAAAGACGCGTGTTTCGTTCTCGTGCATCATGAAACCACGATGAGCTATGTGCTTTGACGTACACGAGTGAAATCTAGTTTCGTTCAAAGACTCGCAAAGGTGTGGAGACGTCGTGCGTGTTGGCCACCATGGCGGTGAATCCGCGTGATATGGACGGTTTTATGCCGCTCCTGTCAACGACTGACATCAAGAAAAAGTTAAACGTTGGTAGTTTGCTGTTGAATTACTTGGGAGATGCGACCAAGAGCATCGAGTGTCAAGACATCGGACAGTTTATCGACAACATCATACCATGGTTGAGCAACGGCAACCCCAAGGTAACGAGTCTTTCCGTACGCATTGTAATTATTAAAGCATAAGGTTATTAAAAGTTAGTACATAGGTAGGTAACTTTAACGATGTTCGAGTTTGGTGTTGAGCCGCGATAATTAATAAAAGAGTATATGGTATTCTTTCATAGTTTATTAATTTGAAATAGAAAGCGTGCGAAGTAGCGTATAATCACGTACACGAGGTTTGTTGTCAAGTAATACGTTTTCATGTTGCCAAGCTCTTGTATTATTATTTTTAGCGCGTTGACAATGAACGTCTATCGTTTGTTATGTAAACAAGACCACGCAACAGAGATCTGGCAGTTTTTTACCATTTACATATCAATAGAGTAATTCATACTAATACGCCTAATGGACATTTCTAGCCTACGTAACCTTTGTGTTTGTATGCAACGGAATCGGATAAATACGATTAAAAGAAGTTCTTAATGAAAAGAAGAAGCGACTTGGAAGCGCTTAGGTGGAAAGTACAGCGGGGTGTGCCGAGTGACAAAACCGCCGAGACTGTATAGAGCGTAGACGATGTACGTACGGGCAGAGTTGCTCATTTATGGAATTTACAATGTCTAACTATCGGTCAGAATGTGAGAACGTTAATTGCTAAACAGCCTCCTATCGGTCCATAGAGTTCGCATAATCGTCATCGTGCGTGAGAAGTAAATTGCAATTAGCAGGAACGATAGTCGTCCATATTTCGAATTTTCTCTCAGGCCAAAGACATATTTGTGTACATTTTATTTTGGTCGACCTACATATATATTCTGCCTGCACACGAAACTTTCTACGCTCGACATTCTGGAATGGACGATACTACTGGCGACAGCAACGTGATTGATTTATAAATGAAATTCGAAGAATTGCGACAAAATAAAGACGAAAGGGAAGCACTTTTCGCGGTTCTTACACGTACGATAGAAGAGGGCGGCTGTTGCACGAAGCTTGCTTCAGACAAGGATCCTACGAAAGATTTGATTCCGCGCGGCCTTTCGGTCGCTTAACCTTCCGCCGGGAGATGGAACAGCTTGATTTGCATGCGTTATCAATGTCAATTTTGGTCCTCGATGTTTCCAATAAATTCCTTCCACTTGCTGAAACTTGTGCTCCATTCGTTCGGGGAACGAACGAGTATATGTACATACTATTGTCTAGACTTAGTTAAAATATTCCACTATATATATGATTGCGAAGCCGAGGGAAACCAAAGTCTCGTTTCTTTTTGTTCAATGAAAGATATTTAGTCATTGCTTGGTAACAGCCTGTATAATATAACGTAATATAATATAATATAATATAACGTTGGTATAACACAAGACAGAACGTATGCTACGTATTACTTGAAAGGGAAAAACAACGGAGACGTTTAAATATTTTAATTTCAGTACATCTTGACAAAGGAAAGAAAATGGAAAAATGGAAAGAAGGCTTCGCTTTACTCGTTACTATTTTATGGAGCAATTTTTGCAAAGCCACCGTTTCACTGTACAGTCCAGATACGCTGACAATTACGCCGAGTATTAATTTCGAATGTTTTTAATGGCGAGAGCGAGTAACGATCAAAGTGTTCTTTCTATAAGTACAGCTAGTACTTGGACAAAAGTAAACGAATTACCAAATTTTCATTTTCTCGGTACAACGATAGACGTTACTTTCGACCTGATTCTAACCAAGTTTGAAAAAAAAATATAAATTGCAATTTATGCGAGATATAATTTCGTTCTAGCATCGAGCGAGCTTTCTTGCTTGGTGAAACGTAAGTAAGATTAAAATATAGTAGAGTCAACAGGAATACAGATATATGAAAACGGACGTCGATGGACGAGGCGTAAGAAACGTAACGTAATAAGGATAATTATACCTGTAAGCTTGATTCGTCATCTCCGGAATTATCGATTATTATTTTGCATCCAAAATACCTGGATTTCCATCTAATCTCGCATTAATCTTTGGTGCGATCGATAACATTGACAAGATATATCATTTTAGTTATTCGTGTTTGGATATTGTAACCAGTTATCGTTTTGATCGCGAGGTTTCAACGAAAACGATGATTTACGACGAAATTGGTTTCTCGTCGAGATACTACAAAACTCGGGCTGGTTCTGCGCCAAGAACGTATAAGGGAAAAACTTTCACGCCATGTACGTACAGTGTGTCACGGAGTATGTCGCCGAACGATCGGCGTTTAGTCGAAGCTATTGGATTCACAATCGATGAACGTTCGTTGGTAATAGACGAAGAAACGCCGAATCCGAAGACGTGCAAAGGGACGAACAGGAAAATACGCGACGAATCGGCACGATGTTAAGGCGATCGAAGCGATGGAAACCCGTAGAGTCGTAGGCAGTTTCGTCGAAACTACTTGTACGCAAGTACTACTCGTCGAGTATCTGTCTAATCATCTTTGTCGTCCCGCAGTCAAGACGCGATACAACGGACACGTACTACCATCCACGAGTATTTGGCTACCCGGTGCGATTCGATCTAAACGTCGATGTTTTCGTTACAGTTTCAAAGTTGTAGTTGAAGTCAATCGCCTAACTTTCGTTATTAAATCTCTGCTTTAAGTTTTTAATTTAAATCTCTCTGCTCTGCTAAATTTAAGCTGAAACAAGGAACGTGGCTACAAACACATATTTCCATCGCTCTAACGTCTCAACATTGAACCTACACGCTTAAATTTACTTGATTCGGATCTCTTCCCACGACCGGTTTTCATCCACTTTCATTCTTACTGTTCCTCTATCTCTATTAATTAATATCAACTAGCAACTATCGTCTTTATCGATATTTATCAGCTGTATATTTCGACCACCTATATTTTATATCTTACATTTTACGTTTTAAATTTTACATTTTACATTTTACATTTTACAGTTTATGTAGGTACACATGTACTTGCAACAATTTCCGAATATCCAAACACCTACAGACGCAACTATATATTATTATGTATAATATATTTGAAACATCTCTACTTATGCTGAGTATGAAAGAGCATGAAAGAACGTGACCAATGAATAGGAGCGACACGAAGAGAAGTTACGTATGAAGCAATTAGCCGCAGGAATTTTTGTTTCGCATGTTACACGAGTATTCTTTCTCGTTAACAGGCACTCGAGGGAAAGTTGCAAAGTCAAATTCCTCGATTCTTTCCTAGCATTTCCGGACGAGTTTCTACGAATGGATTTATCTCGTGGGAAGATCAAGAGGGAAACGGACGGCTCTACTCTAGAACAGTTCTTCTTACAAACAAACAAACAAACAAACAAACAAACAAACAAACAAACGAACAAACTTATAAGCGTTGCGTTGGTCAAAAGTTGACTCCCCGAGTTTGTCGATGGAAATCGGCGCGGAACGACGTCAGCATACTAAAGGTCTGCGACGCGAACATTGAAAAAATCGACACTAGCCAAATTTCACCAGGTCGATAGGCTTACGTCATTCTGCTCCGAGACTGGATGCAAGGAACGGAGAAAAGCTCTGCTCCTCGCAGTGATAAACGGCGTGCGATCGTCCAAGCCGTTGTTTGCGATTCAAATTCAGCTTCCTTCTTAATGATCCGTCGAACCATCGATCCCCGGTACACTGTACATTGTACAGCACTGTACGCGCGATACGTTTCTCTGCGTGTAATGTACGAATGAGCAAGTATGCTTGGTAAAACGTGTTTGGCCAAACATGCATATTTAGAAGTATAGTTGCTCGTTCGTTTCTATATTTAGACTAGCTTTTTATCGTTTTACGCGTTGTTACTCGCAAGTTGTTTCTCGCAAGTTGTTTCTCGCAAGTCTTTCTCCTAGCTGACCTATACACAGAAGGAAACTCTCGAGTCAACCTTGGTAGATGTACCATGGTCCGAACGTTGTAGAGATACGAGATACGAGATACGAGATACGGAAATTTTGGCAACTTGACGCACCGTCCAGCGAATCTTTACTTTACTTTACGAGCTCGATATCCATATGGAAAAAAATAGCAGTCAAAGTGGATAAAAGTAGAAGAAAAGGTATTAGCCGGTCGTGTATCGTTATCCAGCGCCACTTGTTGCCGAGTGCACGTCGTTGGTGCGAGAATATCAAGCGAACGTGCGAAAGAGCGGTTGAAACGGCGAGTAATTGCTACGAAAGAGGTAATAAGGTTAGGCGAGGGGTCGTTCCCAACTTTGGATTCCGCGATAGAAAACGTATCGATTCAGAACGCTATCGAAACGCCAGCAAGTCCGTTATTTCGTGGGTAAGAGGTAATCGAGGAACGGATGACAAGAGAGCGTTTCAGTATTTGTCGCGAGATCTCTCGAGTCGCGTCTCCACAGAGAATAGGATATACGTGGATCGAAAAGAATCCCTTTGCGTCCTTTTTAAGGAAGATGGCGCGACGAATAATCACCGAAGCCACACGATTGTCGTAATTTTCGCGGCAAGCCCTGTAAAGTCACCCAGTGGTGAATAAAAACGAGAGAAGCAAGAAAAATCGTGCCATCCGATAGATTCACGCGCTGTCTGCGAACGTTGTCGCGAACAAAGGAAACCAGGTGCTCTTGTATGTTGTCGCGATTGAGAATCACGACAACGCGATTGAGTCTTGTTATGGAAGATCTTACGATTAGCCGTGCCATTTTTACGAGACAACGGTGCACCGTATATCGATGTCAAGGACACGGGACAACGCGAACCGCGGCCCATAGTTTGTCGGCCCTCCGTCGTCCTCCCTCTTCCTCTTCTCGTTACCGTTCCGTTCCTCTGCCGCGAACGTTTCCTTTTTTGAATTTAAACAAGCATGACATCAGCCTCGCCTGATCGCGGTGATCTCGCTACTTTTTACACTTGTCGCGTTAGTCTGCGTTACTTTGTGCAATTCGCGTAACTATAGTCTGCCACGTCTGATCGCTCTCGATAACTGGTGCAAAAGGTCGCCGTAAAAACGATAGACATCTCGATAGACGTCGGTTGGAATTCAAAGCGGCAAAGCTCGGGTTACCCTTCGTGCCGGCTGTTATTCCATAAATTATTAATAGCCGCTGAGCGACAATTACGCGACTAACTGGATGCACCGGTTCCCCGCCACGAAACACGGACACGCGTGGTCTCCACGACGGTGGATCATCGCGCATCGATACGCCGATACAATTTTCTAGTATATCGTCGTGGTTTACGATAAAGCGATTTTATAAGGAAACGGCGTTACGATTTCAAATACAGCCGATAGATTAACGTTTAAATTAAATTCAAATTTTTCGAAAGCCAAAGTTCTTTCCACGAAGAAGTTGTGCAACCGATGGTTGTGGTCCGGTCGTGTCAATAAGATAAAATTGACTCGCTTTGATATTAAAATATGTGAAACTACTTTTTCACAGAGCCAATAGATGGGTTGGAGGATGCGTGTCACCGTGATTCATACCTATATACGTATATACCGTGCGGACTCGTAATAACTGGAAATCGTGTACCGGTATTTGCGAAATCCACGCTTACTTCTCGTAATTCACGCAATTCACCCAATCGACACAATCGACGCAGTAGGCTTTATCTCGTTTTCGTCATAATCGAACGTTATTAAATCAACGTCCTCTTATACCGTTAGACAAATCCTCGGATCAACCGAAGAAGAATTTGCCCGAACAACACGGTCTGGTCGTAATCGCTCGTTCTACTTGTTACGTCAGCTCCTCCTCCTTCCTCCCCCCCCCCCCGACCTTCTCTCTCTCCCTCTCCTGTTACTTTAGGCGAATACGTGACACGAGATCCACGTTGTACGATTAATAATAATTGCGTTCGTTTTACGAAGCACGGTGTCAGCCGAAGCGATTGTAAGAACAAGCGGTTGGTAGGAAACGAGCGACAACGAAACCGCGAAATCATCGTCCAGCTGATCGTAAGGAGCATGCATGTTCGCTTCGATTCGTCGTCCAGTAAGGGACTATTTGTACTCGATAGATCTTCTGCTTGATTCTATTTAATAGCTTGGTCTGTTTGTCGCTCGTAACGCGATTGCTTTGCGACAAAAGCACGAACGAACATTTCGCCGTGAACGGTGCTTTTGCGAGCGAAAGAAGAAGAAGAAGAAGGAGTAACCACCTCCCACGTGGTCTTGCCAGTTTTAACGGGCCCTGCTCCCCCTCCAACTTTGACGACTAAAGCCAGGCGGACAACTCGCTCACACACGCGCGCGCGTTGTCCATCTTTCGTTGTTTATCCTTCGTGATCTACTCGATAGGCGAGCGAAGAGACGATAGTCGGACAGCTGTGTAGTCCTTTCTTCTCCTCGAGACGCCAGATTTTGGAGATCAAGTTCGATCGTAACGTACGCTCGCAGCACGTAGCTAGGAGGTCGATAAATTTCAGCCTTCTGTTTAAAAAAATATTTCATCGCAGGGACACACTGTGTTCGATGCTATTTGTTAAAAGTAGTTGCAAGAGCGGTCTGAGAGCGCAACCAGGAGAATAAAGCACCGTCGAAACTTTGATCGCCACCGGTCTGTTTCTTGAAAATATCTCGCCGACCATCTATCGGTAATTAACTCCGCGTCTTATCGATCGGTCTCGCGTTCTCTTTGCTAAAACTTACCCCGTTATCGTTCGACGGTTATGCTCTGATCGGCTTTCTTTCCTACGATCGCTTTCGAAAAATGCTACGTAAAATATAACGATAATGCCTGTACTCTGTATACGCGATATTGCTATAATAATGATAATAATAATAATTGCTATTGCAATAGCGCGATTAAGCACGTTGAAGCGGGCGCGTTCAGCCCAGGCTGTTAACGATTAAACCGTGTGCTAATTATACAAAAGTTAAGAGAGAAAGAGAAACGAAAAGCCTCGGTGGCGAGCAATGATGTCACAGCCAGACGACAGCCCTGAGAGAACGTTTACCCCGCGACTCTAAAATAGGTTTTGTACGTCTATGTATAGCGGTTCGTTAAACGTATTTAAACTGTCGCCGAGTAATGGACGCTTTTGCAGACAGTGACATTGGATCGGCCGTGTGCACTTGAGACATCGGGTTCGACCCGACGAGAGTATTGCCAATGCCGATCCTGCCTGCTACATCGTCCACCGAGCGATATTCGTTTAGCCGTACCTCTCGTCGTCGTCGTCGTCGTCGTCGTCGTCGATGAACACAACCCGAGTAATCGGGCTTTACTTCGAAGGGTTCTGTCGCGATAAACGCACCGAACTCTAGCCTGCACTTGCACTTTCTATATCGATCTGCTCGTCCTCCTCCCGCAGGACCAGTTCGTTCACCCTCGAATCCAACGTTCGCCTTCCAATACGCGACATTTCCTCCGCGCTACGTACGACCAATTCATCGCTGTCGCGTTTCTCCGTTCTTTCTCCTATTGCCGCGTTTCTTCCACTTGCTATATACGTCGATCATATACGCGGCAAAGAATACGCTACGAGTCGTATTTTACTTTTTCTCCCCTGCGAAACGTCGAAAAACTATGTTACGTACGTACGAAGCTGCTGTTTTCGCATATCGTCTTAACGTACCGATCCGACTGGTCGTGCTTCTCCTTATCCCGCTCGTATTTTTCAACAGCAAATTGAGGTAACGCTTTAGATTCGATTACGAGAATAATTACGAATCTTTCCTCGGTTCTTTAAGAGTCGAGATAGCGTGCACGTTTTACAGTCACCACTTGGTGAATATCACCGGCGAACCGCGCGCATCAAAGATTCTTATTGATTTCGCGCGTGATCATGGCACCGGAATGCGTGTAATTCGTTCAAACGTGCGCGATTATGTTTCCGCGCCGTTATGTTTATGGAAAAACGAAGAGAGGCGCGAACAAATGCCGCGAAGTAATCGTTACGAGGTTGCAGGTGGAGAGCTCGCGGTAGACCAAGTATAATTACGAGCAAGAGGGAAAGTGCGAGGGGTCTAGGATTTTGTGGCTCTCAGGCAAGCAGAGTTTATCTTGCGTGGATCGATATACTCTGAGCCCTCCGATGCAACGTAAACGCAACCCGGCGCGTTTATTAAAGCGAAACTTTGAATCCCCTTAAACCACCCATCTCGAAGATAATTATAACAAATAATAAATGACGCTTTTTAATCGAACGCGTATCTCTTTTTCCGCTTTCTTTTTCTTTTCTTCCCTTTTTCTCTCTTTCTTTCTTTCTTTCTTTCTTCCTTTCTTCCTTTCTTTTTCTTTTTTTTTTTTTTGTTTTTGTCAAACAAAATCGATTCGCCGTTAATGTAGCCATTGACTTTGCTATTTCGATCGGTTGGCGTTCGATGTACGAGTCGTTGGACAAACTGGTTTCCCGTGTACGCGTTTTCTCGCCGAGTCGTTAATTAATCTCTCGTCACAGTACCACCGCGTATAAACGTCCTCTGTGTCGAGTAAATTAGCCGGAGCAGCCCGATTGCCTCGATAACTCGGTCGGCTAGAAATTCTCCAATGGTCGATATATCTGCCATAGATGTTAAAACGATCCTTTGATTCTGTTGTTGCAGGTCGTGCAGAATGGTTTAGAAATCCTCACGTTTCTCGCGGATCGAATGGGTCACGACTTCAAGCCTTACATTTCCACTATTATTCAGCCAACGATAGACAGACTAGGTAGGTGTCTTCAACTTTCTTCCAGCTATTCGTCGTTAAATGCGTAAATTATTCTTAATAACGGAAACTGAACTCGTTGCTATCGGAAATTCTTTCGCTGCTTACCGAAATCCCACTCGAGCCATCGTACGTTGTGTAGCTTTAACCGCGTATTACGAATACCCTTTATTTCCTTCGGTATCGTTTAGATAGCGAGAGATGCGATTAAGAATATCGACGATACGCGTATATTGCGATAGGTGACAGCAAGGATGCGACACGGGAAAAGGCGCAACTGGTGCTTCTCAAAATAATGGAGAAAGGGTGTATGTCTCCTCAACAACTCTTGGACAGACTGCGACCGGCCTTTAGTCACAAAAATGCAAAGTTACGAGAGGAAGCCCTGATTCTACTAACCACGACGTTGAACGAGTAAGAAACTGCGACTAGATTACTAGAAAACGAAAGAAACATTCTTCCACAGCTAGAAATCGCTCGTTGAATCTTTATAACGATGAATCTTTTTACAGGCACGGCGCCGATGAAATGATACTGTCCGGAGTGATTCCAAGTATCGTGAAATTATTATCGGATCCATCCGAAAAAGTGCGAGAAACTGCTTTAAACACATTGGCGGATATCTACAGACACGTTGGTGAAAGATTACGAGTGGATTTGCAGAGAAAGCACAATGTACCGCAAGCTAAGTGAGTGAAAAAGCGAAATCGATTGCCGGCTTCTGGCCGGCATTTCTTTCGTTAAATGTTACTTTCTTTTAAATTAGCTAAAACAACTTCACCGTCGACCATTTCCAATCGTTTACTCGCAAGCTTGCTAATTACTTTATCGGTTATATTTTACGGTTCAATTCGAAGAATTGCATGTGTAATCGCGCGCATTCCAACCAGCCAATACGTTCGATCTTGCGTTGCAGATTGCTGTTGCTGATAGAAAAATTCGATCAGCTGAAAGCCGCTGGCGACTTGCTGCCTCTGGCCATGTCTTCGGACGGTGAGTAAATTCGTCGAATTTCCTTCTCAGCAGGTATCCAGCAAATTAAGTCAGCAAAGGCTTTACGCCTTTTTACAACCGACGCGACACGCGTCACCTCCGTTATATTATTCAAGCTGTATCGTGCTGCCATCCCGCAGCCATCCACGCTATCGCGTTGGAATACCTTCGCATTCGAGAACGTCAACCTTCGTTTTTTCTTTCCTCGCCCCTTGCTCGGTCATACGCGTACGCGCACACTCCCACCGGGCCTCTCTTCTGCATTGTTCACGTTGCCGATACACACGATGAATATTTAACAAGGACCGCTTGTTCTTCCACGTGATAGGAATATTCGCTCGATTCAGCGCGGTAAAACACGGTCAATTTGAATTTAATTACGTCGCACTGGCGCGTCTTTTGCTCCAACTTCTGGTTTCGTGCTAACCGATGCGCACCTTTCTTCTTTCCCGCTGTACGTAACAGTTTTCTCGACGACTTGTCTCTCCAGATCGATCGTTCGTTCTCCGGCAAACGTGCGCCTAATATCTCCGCGTATCTGATCTTTCGTCGCGGATGTCTTTCGTCGAACAGCCGGATCGCGAGCTCCGCGGACAGGGAAACTTTAGTTTGCCAGGCAAAGTCTCTCGCAGTTTCGCATAAGGCGTCGTTTCCATCATCGACCAACGAACTAACCATATTACTAATTCGCGTCGTCTATTCTAAGATGTTACATAAGATATTACGTACACCGACAGGCACGGTGGTGCGATACCGTGCGATATCGCCGGTGTATTGTTTCAAACGTTGTCCGTAATTCATACCGTGCCAAAGCTGTCCTGCCTGTTTTTTCTTTAAACCAACGACCTTGCAACGTTGTAACTGGCTACTGTCAGGTTATTCGAATTTCCATCGCAAATATTACGTGTCGCCGGCAATCGAATACTCGACGTATTAGTTCCAAAGCTGTCGATGCAATGAAAAAGAAATAAATAAAAAGTACGCGCAAATCGAGATTTTCGACGAGTCACGATGCTCACACGCGTTCCATCGTATAATTAATAATCCTTGCCCCTTGAAGAGGTGAAAAACGCGCTTCTCTTGCGTAACGATAACGATAACGATATATCGGCGGAGTGTACATCTTGGTATTTACTATATATTTGTATTTACTTTTCGGCCAAGCATACTTTGCGAACAAAATTTTTGCGTATTTGCAATACGCGATACGACAAGGCATCCGCGTTTAAAGACGAAATACGTTTCTTCTTCTCCGACACTCGATCGCGATTAGGTCATACATGGGCTTGGCAGGGGAATTACGGTTCTTCGCTTGATTTCAGATATATTAATAGAATCATTTCCCGTCTCGTTTTTCCGTCTGCGAGTCGCTTATCCATCATTTTCGTCCTCGTCGTTGGATAATTCTTCCCTTCGGCAACTCGGTGAAACTCGCTATTCCGCTTTTTCCAGAAAACGAAACGAACGCACCCGGGCGAAGGAAATATTTTTCCCGGTATATCCGAGCCGAGTCGCTCTTGTCACGCGACCACGCGAATATCTTTTTCGGCCGTACGGAATTTGCAGGTATCGCTAATTATAGTAATAGTAGTAGTAGTAGTAGTAGAATCCTTGCGAGTACGCGACGCGCGACACGGAAAGATCGAGCCGCGCGAATACGCCGCTGCGAAAGATTCGCACGAGCCTCTCTTTCCCCGTGACCCGTCGTCACGAGGGGGGAAGGAAAACGCTCTGCCTGATCTGTCCGTCGTTTTATAGCGTGTCGTACTTGATATCGAAGCAGCCGTTTCATCGAAACGATTTAATGGCCCGTCCGATCGATCGTCTAAGATCATCCAAGATCATCCGAGATCATCAAAGATCAGTTAAGATCATCCAAGATCATCAAAGATCAGCTAAGATCATCCAAGATAATCAAAGATCAACTAAGATCAGCTAAGATCAGTTAGGAAGGACGTTTCTCCTCTGCCAGCTACGACATAAAAATGTCTCCGCAAGGTGCATTTCTGCTGCACCGGTTGCTTTCTCGGGACAGAGATTACTCACCCTAGCCTTTACCGTTCGATCGTATTTAGCACCCACACCGTTCAGCTTCGACTCGCTTTCGTATCGTGCGACCTTATACCCCGAGGACAGCGCACGAGACGCGTGTAGAATATACGGGAGAGGCGAAAGGTAGGGTGGCAACGAACATTTATCTTTACCGTGCACTCTTCTCTCTTCTCTCTTCTCTCTTTTCTCATCTCTCTTCTCTAGTGAGGTATTAAGCGCTGGATAGCGCACGGATGCCCTTTTTATCCTCTCTCGTCGACTCTCGCTGACATTCTGCGCGAGCTCGCAACGACGTTCGCGCTTAGCCTATCGACGCAAGCGGCGATTCCACGGGTGGCAAGCAACGTCGTGCACCATCGGTGGACAGAGACTACCAGCTACGGAACGCGAGAAAACTGAAAGTAAGGGTCCTACCTGGGAAGAAAGTGAATCGAAGAAAACGCGCTTTTAAGGGAGAAAACGGAAGGCTCGATCGACTAATTACATTAACGGAGTATCAATGGTTAAGCGATACGAGTTGCCCGCAACCACGATGAAACCATATTTTCATCCGATAATGCCAACAGTGTGTACAATAACGTACATGCTGGAACGTACAGTACGCGTTATGTAATATCGAGGATAGGATTATCGCGTTCGAAGCGCGCTGTTCGCGTGGCTGATTCTTCTTTTTCTTCTTTTTCTTCTTTTTCTTCTTTTTCTTCTTGTCTCTAGCAACGATTAACGATCGTTCCGTGGAATTGGCATTCGCGTTTTCCTTTTTCCTCCGCCGCTCTTGCGTCGTAGCTGCTGCTGCGATACCAGCTGGCGATACAATGAGAGAACGATACGTCTTTCTCTTGACTCGGCTTTCTTCGATGGGGAAACGGAAGCATCGTATCTTGTAAATCTCTTTGATAAATAAAAACAATAAATAACGTTACTTTCACCAAGCAACGACAGAAACGTCTGTCAATAACGGCAAATAGTAAATACGATTTCAGCGAAGAAATCAGCGTGACTGCGTCTCGTATTCCATCCGTAATTTATTCTGCGCTCGATTCACGATGAATTTCTAGAAGAAGGTGAGACGGTGATCGTCGGTCCTGCGCTTCCAATCAATTACACCGTTCCACGCAACCTTCCACGTAATTACAAATATTTCGAACGAGTCGTCGTACGTGAAACAATCGATCGATCGGCCCGAGGGAAAACCACCGACCAGCTATCCCAATTCCATCCTTTTTCCCTTCTAATTATCCAACATGACCAAGTTCTTCTCTCTCTCTCTCTCTCTCTCTCTCTAGGGCACTCGATAACGTTTCTAAAGCCATACGAAACCAATTTGAAGGTGGTTGCTTTTCAATCGCCGAATAGAAATCTTCGTCGGCACTTTACGTATCGGCCGAACCTGCTCTTTCGTTTTTCACCGTTCTATTCGCGTTGACTCGTTGCCGCGGAATCTTTGCCCGACTCTCGATGACGCTATTGCACACTGTATACCACATATACGTGCATGTACGCGATTTATCGCGCATAAACATCGTAATCGCCGCTTACTTTCCTTTCCATGCCGCGGTACATCTCGAATTCGATTGCACGCCGATGCGCCACCGACTCGTCTTGATCGCGTAGATTATCGGAAATTATTTTGTCGCATCGTCTCGGCAGGTGGTCGCGGTTCGATTCTCCACGAAGGATCCTCGACTCGTTTCCGTCGTCGGAGATTCGATTCGAAGGCAACCGCGACAGTTTTCACCTTGTTTACCTTACTCTCTTACTCGCACCGACGTCAGTCCTCGTCTACTCTTTCTTCTCGTATCGTCCACCCATACGCGCGTGGATACGTTTTCAAACGACCGTAAATCGAACGGAATCGCGTTAATCGTAGTCGCTTGTTTCCCTCGACTTTTTCGTCTCCGTTCGGTTGAACTTGGCGGTTGCCAATACCACGCGCGTTTAATTGTACTCGTCGAGTTTCTGATAAATCGATCGATAACGCGGCCTGAACTTCGAAATAGAGCCGCGAAATTTACTCTTGTTCGCCGCGACAAAGATCCGTGCAATCGCGAATAAGCATTAGATCCGACAATGAGATTGTCCAATGGTCCGCTAATGTTCCAAGGTCTAACGTAATCGAGAGACGATGGCTTCTCGAACGTTATGCATAGTTGTGCTCGGTTTGGCCGCCATCGAGGGGCACCCGATAGGGGAAGGTCCCCTTCCTCCTGTCCGACTTTTAGTCTCGCGATCGGTCTCGGGCCTCCTGCCTGCCACCGGTCTCGCGACTGTCTCGCATCGCTTACGGCAGTTCGTAAACGAGTGGCCGTTTAACAACGCGAGACACGCGCGTCTCTCCAAGCGTCTATCTTCTGAAAGCGGGTCTCGCTGAATTCTTCGAGAAAGCTTATGCAAAGTCGCGACCGTCTGCCCGCTGGTCCGATCGTGCTTTTTTTTCTGTGTCACCAGCCGAACACGATCTGGCCGGCACAGCGCGACTAGTGTGACGCGTTCTAAGCGTCACGCGTTCCTACCGTTCACGGACAATGGGCAAGGACGATCGTTTCAGTTTCTCTTTGCGCGTTTGTTTGCTCGATCGGAGTGAACCGCGACGAAATATGTCGTCGATACGACGATGTTTCGCAGCTGGTGTCGCCAGAACGGTTAATTCGTCGTAGAATCAGCCGCGTTCGCCAGTGTCAGTGTTGGCCTCGATCGCGTTCGTTCGAACGAGGAGACGTTTTACGCGACGTTTTGCGCGACGTTTTACGCGAATTATCGCCTGCCGCGTTTACCACGCTAATTCGATGCTGTGCGATACCGTGCGATAACGATTGTACCAAGGTAGTGGTGGAAGCTGGTCCTGCCGCTGCAAGAAAAAGATTCCTTCGTTGTGCGTTGTCCGCGCGGCCAGCTAACGGACGTGTGCCGTTGGACAAAAAAGAAGATACAAAGAAACTATCGACGATACATTGTGTCCTGGAAAATAGTCATCGTGACTGACCCGTTTCGCGATAGAGGGACGCGAATAGATTCGTTGGATCGTTGAGCGTTGATCGGTTTCTTGGAAAGCAGATCGTCGTCGCGCTACTACCGGGCCTCGACGTCTTCCAAATGCACATTTGTATAGCTGTCTCGCGCGATATTCACTTTTTTTTCTTCTTCTTGTCTCCGAGAGAACGCGGGTCGTGCCGATTTACCTTTTCTTCTCCGTCTCACCGGAGGTCATTTTCCCTATTACGCGTCTCTGTACGATTTTCGTTATCGGCATAATAAAGCATAAATAAGCATAAATAAGCATAAATAAGGCGTGCTTGTACACGTGTGTGCTAATGGATTATTACGCGCAACTTGCTATGCACCGTGTTCGTGACGCAATCATCCTTGGAGGTGCAATTTATCGATAATTTTTTTTCAACCGCGTCGTCTTCTCGTCTTCTCGTCTTCTCGTCTTCTCGTCTTCTCGTCTTCTCGTCGTAGGTCGCGGAAAACACGGTGTTCAAAATGTCGAACGCAACTCTCGTGCCTTATCGCCGCCCTTATTAACTCGTTGGCTGTGATAGCGCGTTTATCAAACGCAAATCCAGCTTCTCATCTAGCGCGTTGAGCCGCGCTGTTCCACCTTTTACCATTCCACTTGCCGACTTAATGTCGGAATCGTTGCTTCTTCGTTTTTACGCTTTTCCATCTTGCCCGAGAAACGTCCATCACCGTTATATCGACGAATGAAACGAACCGTCGCGTTTTGAAACACCGCGTCCAGACGAAACGTTCTTTCGATCGTTCTTCCACGACCGTTTCTACCGTTTACGAGGCGCCAGTACCTCCTCTACGTAAGGAAAGAAAAACGGTCGCCGCGGATACTTGTAATCTCTTCGCTCGAAATATTCTTTGAAATTTTTACTCTTCCGTACTCGCTAATTTGATTTCCAGTTTCCATTTTCACAGACTTTGAATCGGTGTGATTATCACTCGACGTTGCTTCCCCCGAGCGAATCGATTTTAGTTTTAGTTTAGACGAGAAACTTTGTGAAAGTCGACAAGTAAAATTCCAATCGCAAAAGATCCGCTTCTTTCTTTCCTTCTTTCTCCTCCTCTCTTTATCAATCGTAAATTTCAATTTATTTTCGATCGAAACAGCCGCGCTATCGAAGAATTTCATCGACAAAAGTTCGTCCATCCGAGTTCCGTGATTACAAAGTGGCGATTAAAAAATCAACAATTAGTCGAACGGGAATCGCCTGTCTCGTCGGCGGATAATGCAAATCACTTTCACTCGCCAATTATTTCGTGCCGATTATTTCGTTCGTTCTAACCTCGAGGAGAAACGCGAACGAGGAAACGATTTCAATGGGTTTCGAGTCGTTCTCTAAGACTCGAAGCGGAAATCTTTTGTCTTTCGCGCCAACCTATCTCGTTAATAACTCTGACAAACTCGATTTCTCAGTACCTCTACGTACGTACGTACGTACGTACGTGCAGTCTTGATTAATATCATGCAAATGCGAAACGATGCAGCAAGATCGCATCGAGTTATCCTGCCATAACCAACGCTTTTCGTACCGTGATGGTGTTCACTCAAACTCCGTCCAACGATAAATTACGCTTTCTACTTAACAAAACGTTGCCTCGTAACTGCGCGTGTCATACGCTGATTTCGATAAAAGCCAGACTTTTTAATTACCATGAATCACACCGACGTACTCTTGTCAAGCGGTCATCGCTGCTTGCACAGGGGTTTAAAAAAATATCCCAGTATCGATAAAAAGCTGTGGGATCCAAGTAGTAGATGGATTCTTCAATGGGATAATATCGTAAAGCATCCAGGTGCTCGAGCAAGAGGTTGTCATTGCGACATTCACAAACCACCGTGGCTATATCCGCACTTAGGTACAAAGCTTTTCGCGAAAAAGAGAAAACGAAATTTTCGTTAAGAACGAATCCAAATATAAATGTATACGACGATTCGAACAATCGTCGATCATAGTACAATCGAATAATTTCGTCATATGCCTAAAAAAAAAAAAAAAAGATATATATTTGCGTACTTTGCTAAACTCGTTGAACGCATTTCTTTCAGTTGGCAAAACCACCGATGAAACGGACAGAGCGGTGAGTATCGGTTTAAACGTTTCAAAGTATACGTGCGTTTACCTACGCGTTAGCGTAATAATATTATTATTAACTATATTACCGATTAATACACGAGATAAACTTCGATATTACAGATTAAATCGGCTCCTGTGAAAAGGTTAGCTGCTGCTGCTGCTGCTGCTCCTCCGAAAAGAGGACAATTCGGTCCTGCGAAAGCTCCATCTTCAGCTCTAGGTACACACACAGACGCGCGCGCACGCACACGCACGCACGCACGCACGCACGCACGTTTTCTATAGACTCGATGCTATTTCTCATCCCGTGTAAATCGACCACGTTCCACTATAAACGTCATATTTTGATTATTTCGTTCTAAGCATGGTGTATTTGTACTCGTTCGAAGCGAGTCTACTTTAAAATAACCGTTTACCCAAGCCCGTGTACCTAACCAGAACAACTATAGACGCGTCAATTTACATTTCTATTATAGCAATCGTAATATCGCGAATCGAGTTATTTTACGTTATTTACAGAATCGATCTATCGCGATACGTAGAGTCATCGAAGCGTTAGTCAAATCTGTTAGTTGTATGCTGCTTTGTGTGCTGCAAGTGCTTTATCTGTGTATAAGATAAACGTTTGTTTGGGTTAATCCAGATGAATGTGACGATCTTTAAGATTAACATTACGAAAGCACGTGTTCCTCCTGCAACCAACGCACAGGTGTGAAGCGTGCTAACGTTACAACTCTTGCTTACTCCTGTCGCCGCTCATGTCGCTCGGCATTTCACCATGCGATATTAATGATATTTTTTGCAACCATGCGCCGACGAAATGTCGATAAACCGTTGACGTTTCGTTGACGAGACTGCTAATTATTCGCTTGCATGACAGCTCAGCCTGGTAATACATCTTCCATGGTTCCAAGGGCTACGACCGTCAAACGAAACGTGTCAGTAAAACCGACACCAGGTATCTAAAACTTTATTGGCATTACTAATTTTCTATTATACCGTGATGGTTTCTTCGCGCAAATTTTCCATATTTCTCCACGATTTTTTTTCTTTTTTTTTTTTTCTTCTTTTTTCTCTCTTCCTTCCCTTTAAATCCCAAATAGCCAGCACGACGCAAGTACGAGCAAATAACCAGAAATTTCTCAAATTCGTTGCAGCTAACGCGTATTCGTCTTACCGTACTATGTGTACTATGCACTTTTAATCGCCGCTCGAACCCCTTACGCCTTACGCTTTGTACAATGTTGTTGCATCTCCTTTCGTTCGCGTACGCGTATCGTTTCACCCGTGATATTCTATAGTCGGCTATACATCTGTCATCTTGTCTGTTTATATGCACTGCCTTTTCCTCGCTCACTCTCATTTGCCGAGTTAACAATGCTTTGAAGCGTCGCAAAGTATTCACACTACCACGAGGTAAAATAAAAATATACCTACAAATAAAAGTCGTTTTACCTTTTATCGTGGCAACAATATCGATAATTTATATGCGATTTATCGGAGCGGCATAAAATTCAAGCGTCTCGATACTCTACGAGATTTTTAGTTGATCGAACAAAGCTGCAAATTTCTCGACTATCGAAACTCGTATATTCTGCTGCATAAATTAGTAAATTAAGCGAAATCTGGTAAATTAGTAAATCGGTGCATACGTATTTTAACATTGACGTTCATACGGATATCCATACGTCTATAATTAATATGTATTTGTCTATTTATTTACTTATGTATTCAGGTCAAGCTGGCGCCGTCGACGAGGAAACTTTCCTTACAGCGTTCGAAGATGTGCCATCTGTAAATTTGTTTTCCGCAAAAGATCTCGAAGAGCAGATGAAAATCATAAGAGAAAATGTTGGTGACGATAAAAAAGATTGGAAACAAAGGACAGAGAGTGTATGTGCCGAGATAATATCGTTCTAACGTTAAACAGTCTAAACTAGTGGCACATGGCATAAACTTAATTATCTTACAGATGAAAAAATTAAGAGCAATCGTTATAGCGGGCGGTACGAATTACGAAAACTTTTTAGAAAACTTGAAAAGCGTGCAAAGATCTTTTGAAGTTGCTTGCACGGATCTTAGGTCGCAAGTGGTAAGGGAGGCGTGCATTACCTTAGCGTTTCTTAGTCAACAGTTAAAAAATAAATTCGCTAGTTTTGGAGAAGCAGTCTTACTCACCTTAATGAACCTCATACAAAATAGTGCCAAGGTGAGACTCGTAATTATTTAACGCCAATACACCGTTAAAATCAAACGGAGAGAGAGAGAGAGAGAGAGAGAGAGTGTGTGTGTGTGTGTGTGTGTGTGTGTGTGTGTGTGTGTGTGTGTGTGTGTGTGTGTGTGTGTGTGTGTGTGTGTGTGTGTGTGTGTGTGTGTTTGCGCTCGCAATGATAACGTGGAAAAAAACTTACATGGACAATTTTGTACATTCAGGTTGTGGCAACAGCTGGTGCCGTAGCCGTGAGGTTTATTCTTCAGAATACGCATTACAGTCGTTTCGTGCCAATTATCACATCCTGTTTAAGTCACAAGAGCAAAGACATACGTCGAGCATCGTGCGAATATCTAAATCTAATTTTACAAATATGGCCTACTCAAATATTACAGAAACACTTGACCATCTTACAAGATACGATCAAGAAAGGTATCGCCGACTCGGATTCGGAAGCAAGAGCCTTTGCCAGGAAGTAAATATTCCTCGTTGCTTCTGTTCGTGTTCGCTCCCTTTTAAACAAAATACACCGGTTACATTTCCAATATTTCCAGGTCATATTGGGCATTCAAAGATCATTTTCCGGAACAAGCAGAGGCATTGCTCAACAGCCTCGACACCGCGTACAAACGCTCGTTGATGTCCCTTAGCAATAGCGGTAGCATTAACAGTCTGAACGTAGTGACGAGATCGGCCAGCGTTAGTCCTCGAACATCCAGACCAGTGATGAGCGCCACAGGTATATCTTCTTATCTTTGATTCGTTATTATTAAATGATATTTCGAATAGAATAGGGACTGGCGTAGTAGATGTACGATAAATGCAGAGACCCAAGTAACGATACAGTGCGCTATATAAACTACTTCTCACTTTTTTTCATGCTGCTTTTGTGACTCTCCTTTGCATTAAACGTACGAAGGTAGTACGGAAAATTTGCATCAGTCTTCGGGTCAACCCCATGGCCCGCTCAGACGAACTCCCTCCTTGCCACGGTCTTATCGTCAGTCTGGTATTCCAGTTCTCCAAAGACCCACTGATAGTCATTGTAATTGTTACCTTCTCGTTCGATGCTTTGAAACATCACTGCACCATGTCTTAGAATGTGCACCTGTGTCTTGTACCTAATGCTGCGTATCGTGTTAATCTCCTGCATACCTACTCCGTATTTCCTAATCTTTCTTTCCACTTGTCTTCAGATCGTGCAACTCCGGGCGTTAGATCTACTAGCGCGATAGATTTGCAAGCCGCGCAAAGAGCTAAAGCGAGAATGATGTACGCGAATATGAGCAGACAGAAAGCGTCCCTTCGTGAGTAGTCTCATCGGCAATCGATTTTCATTCTAGCTGTTATTGTATGCTTTAAACGAGTCGCACCTATTCCACCATCTCCTCTTCGTTTAGCACGACCTAGCAAATCACCGGACACAACCGCCGTTGCTAGTCCAGAAAGAACCGCGAGAACAAGGACCAGAGTATCCGGAGTGTCGCAATCTCAGCGTGAGTACGAACAAAATACCAAATAATAGTTATTCCCAATCTGTTTTTAAAAGCAACGCCTAATCTAATACAGTCCGTATTTTCTTACGTTGTACGTAACAGCTAGCAGCAGATCGGGATCACCGTCCTCGAGACTCAGTTATGCAACGTACAATCGCGAAGGAGAATCGTTAATTGCAAGACCTAGACGGTTATCCGGCCACGGGATCAGAAGTACCGGTAACAGTCGTGAACCAAGTCCGCAAAGATTCGGAATGGATAGAAGTTTCGCGAGCAAAATACGGTACGATGGCATATTTACCTTCGTAACGCTCTTTCGTCTTAACCGTCACCGGATAAACAACATTCGACATATATATATATACATATATTTAAACATATGCGAAACGAAATATATAGGGGAAGAAGTTTACATATGTCTCCGACGGACAGGCCTCAATCCAGACCAGTTATGGCACAAAAGATGCTGCAGCAGTCGCGTGAAGCGGAATCAGCGTTGGCGGACGCGCTTACCTTCGAAAATATCGACAATTACCCAAGAACACCGAGAGGAAAGGGCGATCACAGCGATGACAGTGAAACCAGCAGCATATGCTCCGAACGAAGTATGGACAGCTTTAGGCGACCAAACGATGTAAGTAAACGCAGTGCGATAGATTTTCTACGAGAAGACAGAATGAATAACCATCGTTTCATCGTACTGTCGTAGTACAACATATATATCGTATAAAGTGACAAACAATATTCAATACAGAATACATCAATTTCATCAACGATGTACATTATAAAAAACGTCTCTTCTATACGTCTAACGTCTATGTATATATATATATATATATGTTATATCATATATATGATTCATAAATTTATTCTATCGCGACGCTTTCTTATCTTATGTTTATTTAAATAACGCTTTTCTAATCGATATGTGATAAAAACAGCCGCTTGCAGTGTTACTTTTATTTCACTTATTTCATCATTTATTACGTGATACGAAGATGCTTTAACCATATCTGCCTTCGATCATACGCAAGTTCACAAATATCATGCTGCGTGCTCGTATATAAGCGTTGTCTATTATTTTGCCTAAAATACAGAATTACTCGAGATATTTTCATCTGCCATTGAATTCGCGTATTCGTATTTGGAAATATATCCTATACTTGATGTCCTGGACTTGACCACGGTCACAGTAGAATTAGTCCACAAGCTTGAAAAACAGGCTTCCAGCATCCCAACATTGTAGATAACGCATGTATGGTTTTTTCTTTTGGTTTTGTTGCGGCGTATTTGTTTGGTTTGGACTAACGCGATGCGCCGTTCTGTTCTCCATATCTGTCCATCGTCCATCTACCCATTAGTCGTTCTCATGGAGTGGCTCTCAACAAAGACTGTATCGTGATATGTGGGATCAATCTATCCCAAAGGTTTGTTAAATTTAATATTCATTTCCATTTATTATTCATACATATTCCACTATATACATACTACCTGATACAACACTCTACCGTTGTATACTCTTTTGTCAAAAGAGGAAATATAGAACCCTATCGAAAATACCGAACTTTCCAACAAAGTCTTTACTCTGAACAACGCTTTACACGTTCATGTTTATAATACGTGTTATCGCGATAAATAACTCTTTAACTTGCAGGATATCAAGGAAATCATAGAGAATTGCGCGCATAAACATTGGGGCGATAGGAAAGAAGGTTTAGTCGGATTGCAACATTTTCTGTCAAATGGAAATACGCTTACAGCCACGGAATTGCGCAAAGTAACAGACATCTTTACGAAAATGTTCATGGATTCTCATACAAAAGTATTCAGTTTATTTTTGGACACACTGAATGAATTAGTAGCTACTCACAGCGAAGATCTCGGTGACTGGCTTTATGTTTTGTGTGCTCGACTTTTGAATAAATTAGGCACCGATTTACTTGGCTCGATACAAGCGAAAATACACAAAACGCTCGAGGTGGTTAGGTGAGACCGAATACGACAATGTCCAAACTAATACGAATGTTCCTGCTATTTTACACAATTGCTTACATCTCTTCCAACTTGTAGGGAATGCTTCCCCGGAGAGCAACTTTTGCCGGCTGTAATGAGGTATCTGACGGATCCAACGCAAACGCCAAATTCTCGTGTAAAAATAGCCACACTCGTGTTTATCACGCAAATAGCAGAAACGGCAGAACCGTCTGCTCTTATTAACTCTGCTGGGACAGCGCTCGCAAGGTTACTCGACTGGTCGAACGATGTTAAAAGCCAAGATGTCAGGAGGCATGCACAAAATGCTGTTATATCGCTGTATAATTTGAATCCTCCGAAAGTCACTATGATATTAGCTGAATTACCCAAGTATTATCAGGTAAGACGTTGTATATACATATATACGCACGTATATGCTGGATATATGCACAGATGTGTACCATTATGCGGGCATTATATTATATACACATACATGTATTTTGTAGGAGGCGGCATTGCCTTTGGTGCAAAATCACTTGAGGAAATCGTCGGGTTCGAGTAATCCCGCGTCCCCTGGAACTCCGCCTCCTAGGGCGCAGAGCTCACCAGCTCGTTCGAAAGGTAAAGGTGACATTGACAATGCGGATGAAAACTTGGAAGAAGTTTATAAGTAAGTGACGGCCTTAATTCGATAAATCCTTATTGTTAGTCATTTTAATCTTTAAGCATTTCCCGCAGATCTTTAAGGCGTACGACGGCGGAGATACAAAATTATGGTTTTGAACGTTTAGAAAGAGCAACTACCAGCAAAGACAGTGGAATCAGCAATATGGCTGATGTCGAGGAAAAAATGGAAGGACTTACGTTATGCAACTCGGTAATTAAATAGTCGATATACTGGTTAATAGTATACTATGCCGTGAGAAGATGCGTCAGCATGCCGTTCGTTTCTCCTTTCTTTTCTTTTCCTTTCTTTTCTTTCTTCTCTTTTCTTTCTTCTCTTCTCTTTCTTCTCTTTCTTCTTTCTTTATTTCTTCTTCTTTTCTTTTGTCTATTAGGGTCGTTCGTCTTCTGTTTCTTCGCCCACGCAAAGGGGACGATCTGTGACTAACATTACAGTTAATGGTTCAAGCGATACGATCGCCGGGGATCTTATCCTACCTCAGGAAAATAATGGTTACAAAACGCATGGTATGTATACAATTATTTATAGGAATTATTTATAGGTTATTCATCGACTCGCGTATCTCTTCTTCGTTTAACAAATGTTAATATATCCGCGCAGGGTCATCACCCGATTCGATAAAAAGGCCAGAAGTTTTAGATAATATGATTAAAACGTTGCAATCCAAGATGACACAAACCGAAGAAAAAGTATCAGCTCTACAAGAATTTCAATTGTACGTTCGCGAAGGAGATGCTTTGTACATTAAACAGAATTTTAAGTATGTATTATGCTATTTATTAACTCGGCCATTCTATTCTCCATTACTACTACGATTACGAAAACTCTGATTACGAACTACGATTATGAAAACTTGGTTTTCCAGAAAGCTGCTCAAAACGTTGTTAGATAGTTTGACTAACGATAGCAAGAAAATGCAAGTAGAAGTACTTCAAACTTTAATCGATATGCTTAAATGTCCAGAACTTGTCGACAGTTTTTCCGTCTATCCTGAATTGCTGGTTTTAAAAGTAATTAACGCGTATAAATTAGACGACCAGAAACAAGATTCTTCCACTAGTAGCAATTCAAGATCTCCAGTAAGTCTGTCAATTAGTTTCTTGAATATATGTATAGACGATTATTAATAAATACCGTTCCTCTTGTCAGGTTCTCTGGATGGCGGAAAAATGTGCTGCAACGATAGCGATGGTTCTAAAGCCAGAACAAGTGATTCACCTAGTATCGACTATAATAACTACCGAACCATATCCCCTGAATATGGGCGCGATAAAAATGCTTCACAAGGTTGTGGAACATTGGGGTCGCGATGCGATAGAACCTCATTTGTCGAAAGTTATGCCCGGTCTCATCAAAGTAAGTTGACGTATATCGTACATATATGAATAAAAAAAATCTTCCTCTCGTTCTAACCTACAATGTTAATTATTACGTTTCTGAACAGGCGTACGATGACAATGAAAGCGCGGTACGTAAAAGCGCTGTGTTTTGTATGGTAGCGATACATTTGGCAGTTGGCGAAGAATTGTTGAAACCTCATCTCAGCTGCTTGTATACCAGCAAACTGAAGCTTTTAAACATTTACATACAACGCGCGCAACAAGCGAACAGTCAGCCGGCAAGCCCACGTAGCAATAGTAAAAATTAACTAACATCAAACTCCGCGACGCTTAGGATCGCGATACTTAAGAGATTTGCCCGTTTGAGTGCAAGGCATGAACGAATGCTGGTTAGCTTCCTCAGTAAGTCGAATCCGTGATGGCTACGATCGAGCAGTAAAACGATACATGTCGATGTTTTTCAATACGATAGACTGATCTACATGATTTCACGGCAAGGTGTATTAACGGCATACCTGAACTCCTGACAGTGATGTTGCACAAAGACAGGTAGTATGCAAGTTGTTTACGCGTATTGTTTCGTTTACGGAAAATCTATGCCTGTTTCAAAGACAGAATCGCTTTAGATATAAGGTTCATTGAGTCATAATACATGTATTTTTTATCGATACGTTACATCCTGATATTAAGTTGCAGCGTTGTTTCTTATTTTAAGAAAAGGGGGAGGGGGGGGGAAGGAAAAAAGAGAAAAAAAAGAGAAAGGAAAAAGCAACAGGAGAAGGCTCCTCCTCGTATCTTATCAAGCTCGCAAAACATATTATCGTGCCTCTTGTCCACTTTGCGATTTTATATACTTTGAATTCTGTTCGCGATATCTCGTTAAGATATTGTATATATTTACGTATGTATCTCGGTGTATCGTTGTGCATCCCGTAGAGTTGATTGCGGTCGTTCGACAGGAATGCGATGCCAATGACCTAAATATCGTCGATCTGACGTGAGTGAAAGTATGAGAAGACAGTGCGACATCACTGCCGAGAGAGAGAGAGAGAGAGAGACTCATATATACTTTGTAAGCGGAATATACGTGAATGCCAATTATATCGATACCGAGAAAGACATTGTATAAAAATACGTTATACGCTTGTTCGCCGATTTACAAACATCGCTAACAGTATCGCACCTTGCAATGGATAAGTTAGGAGAAAGGTGAAGACTCAAAGGTATCACGATGAAAAGTTCAAACTGAGTATAGGCGCTATGTTTGATATGGGTTCTGTACGAACAGTGAGAGTGAATAAATTTCATATAAAATATTTTCTTCGCATTTCAGCATTAACGACATAGAGAAGGCTCGCGCGGATATCGTATCTCTTAATAATTTGCATGCGTGCATAATACGATTGTCACGGGAGCAGCTCTCTTACATGCGTCGCGTAGATCGAGATGTTGAAAAACAAATCGTGAACATATTTGTTAAAAATCCATGTGCTAGTCAGATTTCCAAGGACGCACAATGACACAAGAGATGCAGACGAGATGGTGGAAAGTTTTACGAGCAAACAACAGGAACAATATTTGAACAGATAGAGTCTGCGAGAGAAACAGAGAGAATGCGATAGAGTGAATGAGAGATTATATGCGACGAAATCAGCAAAACTAGATTAGCAATGATTAGGGGAATGATATTCGAAACTAACGTTAATATTTAAACTATTCGTCACGTTGCCAATAATTAAACGAATGCTAAATCAAAGCTAACATAACGAGTTTAGTAATATTCTGTGCCATTGTCGTTTTTGTTTTATTTATATATAAGGATAAAATTATATATAAATATATACTTATCACCTTTCGTCTTTTCTTACTTACTAGTGGGTTCAAGTAACAGAATAATTTCACGATGAAATTGAAACTGAATGATCCAAGTATTAAAACGAAGAAAAGGAATAGACACTGCATTAACTAAATTTGATAATGTTCTCCAAAGACACGAATAGTATGCATAAATTACGTTGACGCATAACCCTTGTCGAGATTAGGAGGGAGGCAGACGTGTCTCGCATCTAATTCGATATGGTGTAAAACACATGATGGTAATGCGTATTGATATTCCAATAGGTGGCCAAATAGTGCCAAAAGCGTTATTGTGCGACAGAAGAGCAATTGGTTTCGAATCAATCGTCAATCAATAATCAATAATCAATAATCAAGTCGGACTATTTCTTTTACTTGGTGCCTTTGGTGTCGTCAGGACGAAATTTGTTCGAGGAGATCGTCTTTGATCGTCTTGTAAAAAGGAAAGGAAAAGCTATCGTTGAAGCGATTGTAGTCTGCAAGTAGCTAGAGAGCTCCTGTATTTGCTAATGTTGCGTAAAACGTACAGTGAAAGTTTTTCATTCGTTATTACGATGCAAAACAGAGAAAGAAATCGAATTATTTATAATCTTCGTGCTCGTTTAGCGACTTTGTCGTGGAACACGAGGACCCACATTTTCGTGAATCGATACATGTATCATCGACATCGTCTAAAAATGTATCACGTCTATTTTCATAAATTGCGCTAATCGCAAAACGAATTGTACGGACGCGAATCGTCTTTACCGTTTGCGGTTTCATTACAGGCAGGGTGAATAGTTTTCTCGTTCACGGGAAATCGTTACCGACGTTTTACATTTTACGGTATTCCGTGGATGGATTTTCGAGGGAAAAAACGTATGGAAGGTTACATACGTGTAGGATTTAGTGTGATTATTACCGATTTATCTAACATGAATATTTTAACGTTGCGTCTATCGATATTCTTTTCGTCATTCATTTGTCATTTGTCGTAATTATTTAAAAAAAAAAAAAAAGAAAAGAAAAAAGAAAAAACAAACGATTTAGGGTTTGACCTGGTGTGTGCGGATCGTGAGTGCGTGCGCGCGCGCGCGCGTGCGTGTGTGTATATATATATGTGTGCGCGTGTGTGTGTATATATATATATATATACACACACACACATACATATTATTAAATAATAATAGAATCTAATGTAATATTAATACGGATTAGGTAGCTCATCGTCACTGCCTGCAGCGTTGGTCGTGCTGAGTACACGTGGACCTTGGCACTGCTGGACACTGCGTAGTGTCGCGATCGTTTATAAAAAAGAGAAAAAGAGGAAAGCTTGTTTTGTTAAGTTTTTGAGCATTATTATTGACAACAGGATTTATATTATATTTACTAATGCGTGTATGATACGTAGATATAAATATATTATGACACATTATCGAGATCCTTGCCACTCTGTTTGCATCACGACGATGATATCAGGCTATACGAATTTACTCCATACGCTTAACTCGCTCGTTCATCCTGTGTACCTTTGCTTTTGTTACTTGATGCTGTAATAAGAGGAAAGAAAAGAAAAAAATGAAACACGAAAAGCAAGAACAAAGCATATTTCGTTGTAACTGAAAAAAGGATCGTCGTAAGAATTTCAATGTCCGCGCGCATCGCAATTAAACTTGATACATGCTAGAACTGAACACATGCTTTAATTGCTTCAAACAATTAGACGTAAGTGATTAAGCGTACTATGTCTGTCGTGGGAAATCGTCGCGATGTAAAAAGGATATACTCTTTCACGCGTGGCGTTAATAATCGAATTGGCGTATATTTGAAAATCAAATTGTAGGAATTTTTCCTTTCTCTGCGTGGAGAGAGAGGTCGTTTTGGTACTCGATATTATTAACATTATTATTATTATTTTTATTTTTATCATTATTGTTACTACTACTACTACTACTACTGTCACTGCTGCTGCTGCTGCTGCTGCTACTGCTGCTGCTGCTGCTACTACCACTACTACTAGTACTAGTTCTAGTGCTAGTACTACTACTACTAGTACTACTACCACCACTACTACTACCACTACCACCACTACTAGTACTAGTACTACTACTACTAGTACTATTACCACTACTACCACTACTACCACTAGTACTACACTACTACCACTAGTACTACACTACTACCACCGCTACCACCGCTACCACTACTACCACCACTACCACCACTACTACCACCACAACCACCACTACTACCACTAGTACTACACTACTACCACTACTACTACCACTACTACTACCATTACTACCACTACTACCACTGCTACTACCACTACTACCACTACTACTACCACTATCGCTACTGCTACTGCAACTGCTACTACTTCTTCGCTTTGTACGGTATTCATTTGAGTGCGACCAAATGAAATGAAAGGCAGACATGGCTATTAATTCTGTTATCGTGTTAATTTGATACTTGTTGCACGCACAGATGTACCTTTCATTCTATGGAATTTCCTCGACCGTGGATTTTCTTGCGTTCTTCCGTGAGAAGGAAATCGTTGGGAAAAAAAAGGGATAAGGAACAAAATATTCTCTGAATCGCCGATATATTTAATATGCTAACTTTACTAGTAGTGGAGAATATATTTTATATGAGAACGATCAATAGTCGATTGCTTCATACGTCTGTTAATAAATGAGATTTGAAAATACTTCCAGCCCGTGTTAAGCATACGTAGTTTAACTCTTTTTTTGTACGTCTTTCTTTTTCCAAAAGATCTTCAATCGGAAAAACCTGCGATAAGACAAGATGCACTAGTCCATTACATAGAATACTGTCCTATAGATGAAACAAACTCAGGATTGACAGAATTAATACGCAATATGTACTGCAGCAAAAAGACGTAAATAAATACTAAACTTTGCTATTTCGTTGCGATATTTTGTCCGACTATGTTTTATTATCGAATGTCGATCTTATGTCTTATATAGGAATGCGTACATTTACGAAACTCATGTAACTCAAAACTCGTATTTAATTTTCTTTCGTTGATTGACGAATTCGCGTCAGAATAAAGCCAATTGTCGTATACTTAAAAAATATTTGCATTTGTATTCCTTAAGCTATGTACAGACTACAGACTACAGACCTTGCGTGGCTGCCTCACTGTCGATAGCCGTTTCGCTCGAGTTGCCTCGTGCCCTGACGTAGAGCACGCCAGGCATCTTTGATCTCGCTAAAAAAACCGACAGTCGTTGGTTCGGCCCGCGGTGCAGCTACCTACCGGTTGCACATAGCTTTATATAAACCGCCCTAAATATCACGTGATGTTTATACAACTCACGTAGTATATATATTTCTATTCTCACGTAGTATTTCCGTACATTTCTATTCTCTTAAAATATCTTGTTGCTCGAAAGATTATCTTCAATTATATTTGTCATGTTACATATCATTCGTGTTTCGTATTATATAAATAGAACAAACTCGAGTAGTAATATCAATATTCGCGCGTAATTCACGCGAACCAATCAGCTTTCGGGATTTATAATTCCTTCGAAAGTTCATCAGTTGCCTCCCATTCGCGGTCGACATTAGCGGTTTTTCAAAGTGCTTAGAAAATTGCGTAAATAATGGTTATTGTTATGATTATAGCAAGAAAGCAACGTGCTGCTTTCGAAAGTTTTTATTGATTCGTTGAATTTTATCGTAAATTCAGCATTCATCGTAAATAATTCATCCACGTCACATCTAAATCGGTAAGTAGAAACTACGCTACTAATTTCTATTTGAATGTGCGATAACCAACAACTTGCGACGATTGTTTTCGCTTTTCGCTTTTCGCTTTGCGCTTTTCGCTATGAATGGAATGGAATATATAGTTATAAATTACAATATTTAGCAGTTTCGAAAAATATGATTTTATTAGAAACATTCTATGAAATTCTGCAATGGTACGTATATACGCCATATAGATGTAGGTATATACATGTACATATGTACTTACACATACATGTACAATCGAAGAATACAAGCGTACTATATAGATACAAGGATACAAAGTACATTCTTATAAATTTCTATTCTGTTCGCATATTCACGCATATTTATATTACGAAAAAACGAATGAAAGAGTGGAGAGAAAAAAGAAAGGCACTTGTCGAACCAAAAACTTCGATATACGTATATGTTTTTAGAGATCTTCTTAGGCGAAATTGGCGTTTGATAAACACATTCTTTTCGATCATAGACTATGCTCCTCACTTTTCCTTCTACTAATGGCGATAATCATGGAGGATTTGGTTGCATCTTTGCTCGCGATAGTTTCGCTTTTCCAACAATTTACGGACAAGCTGAATTTCGCTAAAAATCAATCGACGCTTGGACATGGATTTCGCGTGACTTTTGTCGAGTATCGAATAGCCGATACTTTGAGAAACATTGCGGGTGCACCGATCGCGGCTATCGCATCCGATACAAATGCTCATGTTCGATTAGTCAACGACTAAGAATGTCCGTAAACTGGCGACGATTAATAAACTGGTAAAAAGGTAGTTTTGTGCGTTCGATCAGTGGTCCATTTTCGGCCATTCGGTAGACACCAAGAGATAGTTTATAAAAAGGCATGGTAAAAAAGTGATGTGTATATCAACTTGAATATCAAACGGGAGAAAAATGTCGTAGAAAAAGGGACGATCGTAAGATTTAGGTATCTAGTTTAAGTAGATGGGCGCCATTGGAAAGAAAGCAAGTCCGTAAGTTGGAACAAACCGATAGATTTGTTCGGCGTTAATGATTTACACAACGCAGCGCCTGCGCCTGCGCTTCGATACAATGTATGTATGTACATATTGGCATTTGAAACTATACGCTCCATAGGCAAAACAGGATACTGCTTCCTCTCGTTGCGCGACTTTGTCCTTGTCTATATTGGTAAATCACAGCAAAGTTGTTAACAATTAGTTTGCAAAAGGGGAATGCTATGCTATTGCCTGGAAACGGCAAACGATCATAAGGTATTTCGCGAGACGATCTACGGCGCGACGCGAGCAAAAAATTAAAGTTGGCCGCGCACTTGGCCTGCGTTCCCGAACGAAGGATGTTTTTATCGTCTTCTTCTACGGCCACCCCCATATACATTTTTATAAAGGCAAAAGGGAGGCTATATCAGATCAACGTATAATACTGTTTTATAGTCTCGCGTACAGTCGTTCGCTAGAGCTTTTTGGTAAAAAATTCCCGTCTGGCTGCTTCTGCAATATCGCGTTGCAAGCACATGCCGTGCCTATTATCATCAATCGTCTCATCGTCTCTATACCTGTATACACAGACACGTCTATATGTATATCACGAATTCACGCGTATGTAACGTATTATACTATCGTTTGCCTCTTAAAAAAGTTATTCTTCTTATCGCGGAACAAACGTAGGCCAGTGATGGCAGAAATTTATCGATTCGCCGGATTCGTTTATATCAGTCTACAAATATACGTTAACAAATTTTCCTGGAATTAGCAACAAGCGAGGCTATTCGTCCACCCTATATATATCCTGGTCGATGGGCGAAACGTTTGCGAGACGTTGGCCGTGTTTCGTCTAGCCTCGAAATATATCTGTTCTCTCTTCCATTCTCTCGTCATACGGCTCCTTTCCTCTAATCTATGTTCTGCCGCAATTAATTCGCAGCGAAACACTCAATTATGAAACTACACAGCTTCGTAATATATTTATACTCTCTCTCTCTCTCTCTCTCTCTCTCTCTCTCTCTCTCTCTCTCTCTCTTGTCTTCCTGCCTCGGCTCTGCAAAGTGCTCTATCTTCGATCTTGATCTCAACGATATCGAAGTAGCTTCGCTTTCGCAAAAATCTGATCTCGTATCCTCGCGCTTCGTGTTTTACAGAGGTAACAACTTTAAATAAAAATCCGGTAATCCGTGTGTCATGTATAGAAGAAACGTTATATGTACATACAGCTAAGAACTCTTCCTCGCCACGAACCCCCCCAGCCACATGGAAGAAAACATCTACACGTTTTGTATGGTTTTCGGGTTCAACGGTTCCGTGGCGGATTTGTCGATACGCTGTTGCTTTCTCTGTGCCCGCCGTTTCTTCGTTTTCGCCTCGGCACCCACTGCTAGGAAATGATTCTGGAAGTACTCCTCGATCTCCGAAAGCTTCTTGCCGTGAGTCTCCGGAAGCAATAGCCACACGAACACCACGGCCGTTATGGAAACACCAGCGAAGAACCACTGCACGGCATGGGATCCTACGATCGTATGAAAAATGTACGAGAATAGAGTTAGAGAATTCCCATTTCCATCTAGAGTTTTCGTACGACTGCATAGACGAGTTTTACGTATTCAACATACGGCGGCAAACTAAAAACGCATTTTCTCACAGAGTCGTGTAAAAACGTCTCTGCTCGGTGTACCGATGTGGCACTCGCGCAAGGAATGAACAAGATGCGAAGCATTTCTATATATTATAAATATGGTATTTATCAAACTGATAAATTATTTATCACACAAGATATTGCCATAGGCGGTGAATCTACCACCTGCTCGTTTCATAATCTCTCGGAGATACGCTTCTATGAAATTGCTTTTTTTTCTTTCTTCCTTTTTCTTTTTTCTACACGTATACCTAATACTACATTTTTACGTTTAAAAAAAGTTTCTTAGCAGTTGCCTGGTGGCTATCTTTCCAAGCATACATACGTCTGACAACGAGTCGAAGATATTACAATTGTATAAAATTGAAATATTACTACAACTAAATCAGAGAAGACCGGCGACACTAAAAATAAGAGTTACTTAATCCGAGAAAAATTCGCTTTTATTCGCTTTTTATTCGAGTGAAAAAGCTGAAAGAGACTTTACCGTTCCTTTACTATCGAGAGAGAATTTAGTATGGTAAATGGTGAAAATTTGTTTGTTGCCGACAGCGGTTGTGAAATTCGTTCAAATTGAAATAACTGGCCGTGAACTTCTAGCTTCTGTAAAATATCGTATACATACCACCAAGGAAGCTTTGTAAGCTTCTGTAACTTTGCAGAGCAGCAAACATTAGCAAGTTGGCTATGGAATAACTGATGGAATGGGCGATTCCTCGGATGTCGGTAGGGAATAATTCGGCCGTCATGGTCCAAGGAATAGTCAACATACCGACCATAGACGTGCAAACGTAAAGTAACAGACATACAACAGGAACCTGGCAAACAAATAGACAACGCGGTAAGGATGATTTACAATTTGGTCGTACGATTATTCAAGAATACACGCACCATTTAGCTTGGAAGGCTTACCCAGTATCCAGAACGATCGCCGTTCTTAATAAGATAGGTGTAGTAACCGGAAACGGTCATGCAAAAGGCCATTCCCAAAGACGAGATTATACAGAGGAGCCGCCTCTTGTACCGCCTTAGCAGCCAAGTATTCACCATCGAACACAGGAAACGAGTTACACCAACTAGAATCGAGGCTATGTACGCGTCCACGCCGGAACCGACTTCCTGAATGACAGTGATTACGATTAATCACGAAACGCAGCATGTATAATCGAATCGGTGATCTGACTATGCTGTGAACGTCGAGGAGAAATAGTTATTTACTTGGAACCAGGTGACAGCGTAGAAGAGAGTGATATAGATGCCGGAAAACTGTTGGAAGGAGAAGAAGAGGAAGAGTATCGTTAGCGGTTTCCATCCTGTGGGCTTCAAGAATCCCCTGAGTTTAGTGGAGACACCGCCGTGTTTGCTCTTTCTTTGTTCGCTCAATTTAATCTCGTTCTCCTTCACGATCGTATTGAACTGCGCCTCCGCGGCGGACACCTTGCCCTGCTTCGCCTCGTGCTTGTACAGCCTGCGATTCAAACACGATAGAGCGTTCGGAATGCTTACCTCTGTGTTACAGCGAATATTCGACCTCTGTGGTCTAGCAGTATTCGACCTAGCGAAAATCAGTTTTCTATCTGTTTTCGCGTCGTACGCGTAGCGAAATAAGCCGGCCTCTCGTCTTTATCGATATTCCCTGCCGTTCGTTTCACTCGGATTCTACCACTACCACTACCACTAACTACTAACCACTACCACTACCGCTATCCACCACCACCCCCATTATCGTCACTGCTACTGCTACTGCTACTAATACCGCCGACATAGATCGGAAAACCGATCGCTTTCATTCGCTTTTCCTTACCATTCCAATGATTTCTTCGCATCCTCCAATCGTCCCTTAGAGACGAGCCATACAGGCGATTCCGGGACGAACAGTTGCACCAAAATGATTGGCACGACGGCGTAGATTATGCCCAGCCAGGCCACCAGTCTCCAATGAATGTATGCGCCCTTCAAGTACGAAAGGACCATGCCAAACGAGGCCAAAGTTGGACCGAAAGATATCATCGATCCTCTGAGTTCTGGTCTTGCGACTTCGGTGATGTAGACGATGGCTGGCGAAGTTGCCAGAGCCGTGGCTAGCCCGGACAACAATCGACCGACTAAGATCATCGGGATATTGGTCGACAGCGCTATGAGAATCCAGCCTGCGATAAAGGGCACGGAGCCGAATTGAAGGGTCCGCAATCTTCCCACCGTCTCCATTAGAAATCCTCCTAACAAGGCACCCAAAGGTGTGCTGACTACCACCACGCTGGCTGAAAATTGATCGCGTTTAACGTCGCTGATATACCCGCTAATAACAACCAGTCGTCATTCGCGTCTCGTCGATGTCGAATGTCTGCTGCAAACAACCGACGTTCTATGTAAAAGAGGTTGTGTTGCAGTCGTTTGGAAAAGAAGCGCGTCTCTGTGTAAACTGGCCAGTCGTTCGATCAACCTGCTAGATCGAATCTCGCTCTTATTCGATCGTAACGTTTCGCCTACCATTCTGCTGGTCGTTACGAAGCGACAAAGACCAGTAGTGAAATGCTAATGAAAATGTAATTTAGCCGATAAAATAGAAACTCGTAAACCGAGTTACGCCAGTTATTATTTCGTTCGGCGACTACTCACCTCTCTCGCGGGTGTAACACCTCGCGTTATACTCGGCTCGACGCAATCACTCTGTTATTTCGCAAATTTTAGTCGTCGCTATTCCTTGTATCGTCGTTATCAACGCGCCTAACAAGTTGCTTACCGATCCAGGAAGTCTGTTCTCGCGTTGCGTGCAATTCCGCGTCCTCGGCCTCAAGGTGGGGAATCAAAATAGCCGAATAAGCCATGGCTAGTCCTACCGATATATGGAAAGACGCGGCAATGATGCAGGAAGCGATCTAAGGATAGATGAGATCTGACGTTGGATCGGTCGTTGTTCCAGACTTACATTATACACATCGTATTTCGATGTTTATATCGATGATGATATTATACCTCGTGTATGGCATTTTTAATGGTAGTAGGCTCGACGAAGCCTTTGTTCAGACTTCTGCTCGATACGATCGCGTCTTTGAAACGTTCTCTCTCGTTCTCCTCGATGTTCTTCGATGCCTCGCGCTCCACACTGAAACACAAAGAGCCCGCCCGTCACCAACTCTCCCCGTCCAGCCCTCTTCTCTTCTCTTCTCCTCTCTTCTCCTCTCTTCTCCTCTCTTCTCCTCTCTCTCCACGAAATCATGTCCGCCGATTAAAACGTTACGACATTAAAGACGGTTCCACGCCGAACAAAGCATAGCTTTCCATGTGTCGATGTATTTTTTATAACGCGCATCAACAACATTTTCGAGATTAAGCGAACCCGTTCGCTTCTTTATTCGGTTGTCAAGAACCTGAACGCTGCACCGCGATATACCGGGATGACGATATGCCAATATATGGGCTGGCAGATAGATGCACGCTTTACGCGCCACAATTTACGATTGCGATAAAGCGTTTCCATTTCTCGGTAGCTCTATCTCGCTGGCATACGCGAACCCGCTCGCTACCCGTCGATTAATTTGTCGCTTGACCGCTGTTCCGTCCAACGTTAACAATGTCAAAACTGTACACGCGTAGCTACGCGTAGCTACGCGTAGATACGCGTGTATATAGAATTTGCAGGCGATCGTGTTTCGCAACGGTGACATCACGCGTATCACGGTTTATCGTGCACGCAAGATGTTTATATCGCTGGAACTGGTAATTACGTACGGATAGATTTATAGCAGCTGGCGATCTATGGCGACAAGTTAAATCGATCGATGACCGAGAGACATATCGAGAAAGCGTGTTTGTGCATCGTTTAAACGCGACACAGTGACGGACAGGAACAGATGTGGCAATAATTAAGTCGCTTTCCGACAAACAACGTTCGATAATAATAGAAATAATTCGTTTAGAAGCGAAAGTAACGAGACGCAGGATTATTTTTCGCCGGAGAACCGACAACAGTATGCGCGAGCGTTGTGTAACCGGCGACCGCTGCAAATGGAAACACGCCTCGCGACTAAGCTGTCGGGCCTTAACTCGGCTCAATTAAAAGCGGCTGGAGGAATTAACGCGCGTTAATTCCAGCATTTCCCCGTCCATGAATACAACGGAGTCGAACGCTTTATTACTCGACACCGACGCACGGATCGCGTCCATCTAACGTACATTCGTATCTTTATCATATCGTACTTTTGCAACTTTCGTAACTTTCGTTGCTGAGCGCGAGATAGAGAAAATCAAAATTATACAATTTCTTCGCTAGACAAACGGACCGCACCAAGAAGCGAGTCGGGGGTAAATTATCTCGAGCATTTATCGATCGGCGAAAAAGTCGTGTAAACTGTCTGGAAAACGGCATCGACTCTGCCTCTCGATGAAAACGATTTCGAAAACGCGTTACGCGTTACAACAAGATTAGGTATGCGCATTAGTAACCGAGCATTGGACAGACGACTCTCCGACACATCGCCGATAATTATAACAGCTTGTCAGAATGAAACTATTTAAACAAGTGACAAGTTTAAACAAGTGAAATGGCGCTCGATAATTTCTTACGAGTGCAAACGAGCGTATAACGACGGACACGATGCAAGTAACAACGGCATCCGTAATCGATGAAACGATTACGTACGTACCGACGTGCGTATATACCTAGCACAGGGATGCTGTGGTGCGTTTGCAACCACAGAAATGTTGCCAATTGCTGTATTCGCGCAAGCGTTTGATATTAGACAAGGATGCTTGCGTAAGCATCTCAGGTGCTGCTTGTTCTCATAATTTATTTAATTTTTTGCATCGGTGTAACAAGCTCGCCGCCTTGTCCCGTACGCACGCCTTGGCGCTTCAACCAAGCAAAGATAGTTTGCCACCAAATGAAGGGGGCTACTAACGATAATTCGCCCGTAAGACGAAAGATGGCAAGGATCGGTTGCCGGTATAAACATATCAAACATATATACGATATCTGTTCGATATCTAATGAACCGTGTACGAATCGAGCGTGGCTGGCGAAAAACGCTAACTAAACTTGTCGACGAGACGAGCCTCTTACAGTCGCTCGTTCGAGAGACGTTGATGACGGGCAGGGGGGGGGGGGGGCGGGGGGGAGTGTTTAACAAGCGAGTGTTTAACATAGTCGGCTTAATACGATCGGTTCGTAATACGCGTTACCGGAGGCTACGCAGCTACCTGCGAGGCTCTGCACGGAAATTCCCAGCGACCATAACGCGCTTTAAACCCTTATCGAGTGTGTACCGATACATGCTGCCATAAAAATTATTACGCACAGTCAGTTATAAAGGAGTCTCGGCTCGATCCCTTGCCTGACAGACAGCCGCCTTATGACTTTGTAAGATTATCGGTGCTAGCTGGAAAGTGGCAATTTCTTAGCCTCCCAATCATATATCGATAAATCGGTATCTAAAACTCGGCTATGTAATAAAACGCACGGGATATACGTGCCTGACAGATGTTGGACAACTCTTCTAAGAATAGCAATGCCGTAGAAAGGCCAGGCATTTACTATTCGCGCGAATATATATCTTTTAGCGGTGACATCTTTAGCCTTAGCCATAGCGTATCGAAACGTAAAGTAACGACGACATGGCGAATTTTGAGATTAGCGGGGCCGTAGCCCGACTAACTCGGCTTAGCCGTGCAAATGGAAATTTCGAGAGAATCGAAAGTAGTAGGGACAAATTTATTCGAAACATTTATATGCCAGGTTGACTATACTCGAAATAGAAAAAGAAACAATAACGCGCAGTTGTCATCACTGGACAACTCGGTGCTAAGCTTTTTATCACGACCAAGAGTATCAAATGACGTCACTTGGCGTTATTTCGACTCTAGTTTCCTTCTAGATAGCGATAGCCGGTTCTCCCTTTCGCGCTTCTTTCCTCTTTCTTTCGCGTCGTGATATTTTAAATGCGAGCCTTGCCAAGCAAAGTAAGAAGAACAAATATAAAGGGTTACGTCAGACAGAACGTATCGTACCTAGTTATTGTTAGATCGACTCCGTTCATTATCGACGTCGTGACTCTTTGTTTGTTACGTGACGCGATCGATCGTAAGTCGGTCGTTTGAGTTTGATAGATAAGATGGACGGAAGAAACGTTTGGAGGGCACGGTGGAAAAATTTCGTTGACTCGATATCACGACGCTTAAGATTCGCGATCGGAAAACGCTCGATCCTCGTGCCTTATTTCCTTTCAGCCTAGTACGTATGCGCGTATTATCGCGGTAACAGTAATTTACCTATCCAATCCTATGGATTGTGCAAGTAGAATACCTGGCGCGTACGAGCGTATTTTCTAAATCGCAGCAGTGACAGAAGAATGCAGCTTCGCACGGTTTAACTCTCTTAGTGCCAACTATTACAGCCACACGTCGCTTATTGTCAGCGTTTCGCGGTTTTGCGTTTTTCGTTTTTTCGTTTTTCGTTTTTCGTTCGGTGTTTACAAGTTCCCATTATCAGTTGCGTCCGTTTATGTAACACATGCCCCGAGATATCTCAATTATATTAGCAGAAACCGTACACAACCCTGGATCTCGAATCCCAGATCCCAGGTGCCAGGTGCCAGGTGCCAGGTGCCAGGTGCCAGATCCCAGCGCATGGTTAGATCAGAGGTTGTTTTCCGAAATCGAGATGACGATTCGTAAACATGAATGTAGCTTGCTCGTGTCTATAATTTCATTCAATTTTCCCATTTTGCGTACTTCTAATACGTTCGATACGGTCACCATCCTCATCGAGAATTCACTTCTCTTTGCGGAAAATATCTCGCGTTTCGTCTTTTGTTATTTGCGTTGACACATTCTTTTCTTTTTCTTTTCTTTTTCTTTCCTTTTTTTTCTGTTTAACGCGACTCGACGTTGATAACGTCGTGGAAGAAAGGACAACGACGAACGATATTGCGATTTAAACGTATCTGTCTTGCTGACGCGTTCAAAACAAGAGTATCGGCGATTTATCGGCTGGCAAAACTGGTTCTCCGGACCGGAGAACGAGTCGTCTTCCTGTTATTCCCCCGAACGAGTTTCGTGTGCTTTCGTTCGTACTTGGCCTTCTGAAACATCCATCCTACATCCCGTCAAAATTTTATATAGCATCCACTTCATTGCCAAGTGGATCACATACAACGGCTACCGTCGTTAATCAAATACACGGTCGATGGTCGAAAGAACGATCGAAATCCCGAAGGACGCTTTCCAAAATTCCCGTCGTACGTCGTATCGCCGTTATACGTGCGCGAATAACGAAAACAGATTCGATTAGGTTCTCTCGCTCGAGGACAGCCAAGCAATCACAATAACGTATTCGCTATAGGATGTCGCCATCCTCTGAATTTTCGATCGACGATTACCCTTGCTCGCTGTTATGAAATAGAAACCGATCGGTCGACAAAGTCAACGGAACGCGTGATTTTCACCACCTCTTTCGTCGAACGATCGCGTATTTGGCTAGCGTGGGAAACGATACAGGGCCTCCGACGATCCATAAATCGATAAAGAGGAAAATATTAAAACTAGTAGCATAGCGAGGCGCGTCGAACGTTAACAGCGCTGAACCCGCTATATCGAATTTAGCCTAACTAGCAGATGATATTCGATAAATCAGAAAGAATCGTCGATCGGAGAAGATTGTCTGACAAGCGCGCGATACAAAATGGTTTATACCCACTAGAAACGATACCGTCGAGGAACGCAGAAGGCGTTCGCTGTGTGAACAACCGTTCTCTCTAACGCAGATGGAAAGGCATAGACACGATCACGAGAAAGGGGAAAAGCGAAAGAAAAACCTCTACGAATCAGCGCTGTCGATGAAACCTGTTGGCAAATTTGACAGCTGCTCGTACCTGACGCGCCACGGATCGGGCCAGGTCGACGAATTAGACGAATATATTATTTTTTGCTCCGACAAGATTATTTACTACAAAGGCTGTGCACTTGCTGTTATTATATACTTTGATTTCTTACTGTTTGACCGTTGCATTCGATTTACGTATCTCCATCCATAGATCGTTATCGAGCGTGTGTAAACACATTTTCTTAAGCAAGACTAACCTCAGCGAATAAGGATCCATAGCTGCTGTTTCTTATGCCTCTTTTTTCCCACCACTGCTGCTGCTACACGTGTGTTGTATTTAGCTGCGCCTGCTGACTTTTTCTTTGATCAACGCGCTAGTCAATCTCACCTCTTCTGGAAACAGCCTCCTCCCCCTGTTGTCTGTCAACTGAGAACGTGGATTTCGTACTCGGTCACCACCATTTTACGTACACTCTAGAAAAAAAAACATCGAATAGGATTTTATCAATTATATTTAGATTTTATCGATAGGATTTGGCCAATTTCTCTTCTCCGTTGCACGAAACAATCGCCACACGATCGAACGCAGTTCGTTAGTTTGCGTAATTCTCGGCGCGAAAGCGCACATTGTCGTCGGTTGTCGCGACAACGTCCGTCTCGAAGGAGGCCCGAGACCACGGAATACCATCGTGGCTAGTGACACGGTAATTTCGTTGTTGAAACCGCCGTGCGTGGCAGCGCACTGACTTTCTATGATGCGAGGCAGATTTTTTACCTTCTTTCCTATACAGCCTACCACGTATACAGCGTGTATCCCTCTCGAAGAGAACGCGCGACTTTTCCTTCGCGAATTTTCCTCCAGTACGCGGCTTCGATAACGCTACACACACCTAGCTACCACTCTACGCCGCTAAGCCGATCGAAGTCGTCGACCGAATCAAGCGAGCAAGCAATATTCCACGTTCCAAAATACAGCAGCAGTTTATTAACTCGTGAAAAAGTTATCTCGCTAAAATCGGTGTTCGACGATCGACGAACCTAACCCTCGAACGATAACGGGTTCGATTCGAGGAACGAGCGCCGATTAAATCGCGACACGCAGCTGTGCTGTGCAACTCGAGAATCGACCGTGTTTTCTCGATCTTTGGAAATCGTCCGTTTCTTTTCTCTGGTCGTTAATGCCACTTCTCCCGCAACCAAGAATCGCATCGAGATTGCCGGTTAACGAGTACCACGCGATTTCTCGAATCGTTCGATTCTGATTCACGATCGAGATAATGTCTTTACGCCCGATTGCATAAGAGATTCGCGTGCTCAGGTCCGTCACGTGATACGCAATTAAGGACCAGATACTTATTAGGTGTTATTTGTCAGGCGACTTATTCCGCCGTTCCATATATTTAATTACAGTGTATTTTGCGCTTGCTCGATATTATCTCGCAGCTCGATATTATATCGTTTCGTTCGATCCTTTATTACATCATTTTTAATCTGTAGGCCATGTTTCGCATACTCAAACTAATTATCGCAGATTAGTCGCCGATCCTATATTAAATAAAACGTTAAAATAGATTAATTTTACAATGGCCATCGTTATCTCGTTTAATCGCCGATACAACAACGATTAAACGGTGCAAGATAATCCACGCGTCTCGCACTTGTGTGGCAATTTATCTACTCGACACTACTCGAAAACGTGACAAAACGTTGCAAAATAATTATTTTAATCTTTGCGTCATGTTTAATCTGTACAGTTTTTATAATGTTTGCCTGAACATCGTGAACATATTTCTCGATTTCAAGTACGCCATTCCTACGTATTATTTCTACGTATTATTCCTACGTATTATTCCTACCGTTTGTTTTTCATTCGAACGTCAAAACGACAATCGTCTACGTGTAAATCTCATTGTACATGAGCGACCAGGTCAGAGGTCAGAGAGTAAAATTGGATTCGCACAAAGCAAAGCGGCACGCGCTTCGTTTACGTACAGGTGCGGCGTAGCAAATATTACGTCATTTACACGAATAAATCACTCGCGCTAACCATAAAGATACTTTGTTGTACTTTGCAACTATCGCAACGTATTTAATCGTATTATAACGTCGGCCAGAGAAGGTAGTGGAAACGAAACAGAGGAGAGCCCGAGGAAACCATCGTTTTATACTTTATACTCTATACTCTCTGCTCTATACTCTATACTGTATACTCTATACTCTACAGTACCTATACTACCCTATACTACCCTGTACTATACATTCTGAACGATTTGGCCGAACCAAGCATTGGATCGATTTGACAACAAATCATGCTAAATATTTTTCCAATAATTTTCACACAATCTTCGAATAAGAATCGCGAATATCTAGTATATACGATGCATACGATACAATGTATAGGTTCGAGGTTTAGGTTAGATTCGATTATTTAAAGCGTCGTATATTACCCTCATCGAGATATCGAAGTAGGCGTAGGTCACTGTCACACAGAGTGTCTATTTTTGAACGATCGATCGTGTGTTCGCACGAGTGCGAAATGTTCGCATAACGTACAGAGTACGCGAGTTCCATCGAACCTCCGGCAAAGACTGTTCTCGAAAGCGGTTCTTCTTCGTCTTGGAAAGCTTCGTTTGAAACACGATTTGCCATGTCTGACTTTCAACGGACAACTCGTAGCAGAGTTTCAGCTCGCGGTCGATTTCTCACATCCGTACTCGAGACTAAAAACCCGAAACCTGCCCCTTTCACCGATTCTATGCGAGAAATAACGAGACGACGACGGAAGGATCGATCGTGGAAAAGTCAACGGCACACAGGACCGTATATACCTTCGTGTATCCGTCGCATCGATCCATTTCTAAATTGTTTTTAATTCAAAAGAAATGTCCTATCTTCTCCGTTCGTTGCGTATACGCGTCGATAAAACACTCGACAAATCTAATCGTAAATGTACGTTGTGCATTGCAAACAAATTGGTACTCACCTCCTAGAGTAGCGACTTTTCTTCTTCTATTTTAAATTCGATCCTTAAGCCTACTTCTTTCGCACTTCTTTCTTTGCCTTTCTTTTGCCAATGTTCCCCCCTATCTCTCTCTTTCTCTCTCTCTCCCTCCCTCTTTCTATCTATCTATCTATCTATCTATCTATCTATCTATCTATCTCGCGCACGCACGTTTTCTTCCTCCCTGCCAATAGAATAGAGCAGAAGCTTCGTTCGGTCGTTCGTTCGGATACGAACGGCTCCCGACGTGCAGTGCGCGGTGGCCAATACGCGACTGAAGGCTGGCAAACTGCGAACGCTTGCCTCGCGGTCGATCGTCCCTTCCCGTTGCCGGCGCTACGATGTCTGTCTTCTGCGCTGCTATGGTACATACATACATACATACATATAGATTTATATTACTGGCGACAAAGCGAGCAATTTAAGGGTTGCTAACACACATGGAAAATAGAATGCACAGAGCTCCGGCTGATACCCGATACTGCACGATGCTAAACTAAAGCAACAAACGATGATATAAAGTACTGGTGGACAATGACCCATTCTCGTTCGAAACGTTCAGTCGATGGGCAATTCCCAAGCTCGTGACATGAATCGATTCGAATGGTGCAAATGCAAACCGTTCGTCGAGCGTTTCAAGCTCGAGAAATCACTCGGTAGATCGTAGGTTGTATTTTGCGAAACACAGTTCTACGTCGAACTTCAAGCGATTATCCGGCTGAAACCGGATAGGTTTTCTTTGTTTTTTAGTTACGTTTCTTTGGTTTTATTTTGGCAGGATCGTTATTTCGAGGAACGAAACAGCGACGAGATTCACGAGATGTCGAACATAGCAGTATGTACGAGTTCACGTGTACGGCAGCGTGTATTGCGAAAACAGCCGCGAGTAAGGAGGCGTGTGAATCACGTGAACGACGAGAGAGATTCGTCGCGTCTATTGTATGGTGCAGCCGGTGTACCCAATGCACCGTATACGCAAGTATTGCATTGGTCTATCTTTGGGGAGTCGGGTGTAGAAGGGATGCACGCGGAACGACCGAATGTCTCGAAACGAAACAATTCGAAAGACATATGGGGAAGGGGAAAGGTTCGCGGTCTTTAACCCATTTCCTCAGGGTCGTCGTCTCGCCTTCTCGCCTTCTCGCCTTTTCGCCTTCTCGCCTTCTCGCCTTCTCGCCTTCTCGCCTTCTCGCCTTCTCGCCTTCTCGGTGGAATCGGTCGGTGTACGTTCGTTCCACTTGATCATATAAAATAGTAAATGACACCATGGATCTTATCTTGGCCGTTTTGTTGATTTATTGCCACGTGACATTTCTTTTTCTTTATTACGCCATCGTCATAATTGAATAACATATTTTTGCAGTTTTAATCAACGGAAGAAAACACGTAGATTGCTTCAAGTGCAGATACTTTTTTCCGTGTAGATGATAGAACCGTAGAATAGGTAAAAACGCGAGTAAAGAATGTGTCGCAAACATGCCAATTGTGAAACGTAATATCTTTGATCGAATAGTTATTAAATGATATTTCGCTAGACCACACAGATAATAATAATAATTATTATTATTAAGAGATTCGATATTTTATCGTATGTGCCGATCCAAGTTCCGTGTTATATCAGTTACTTGTCAACGGTCGACTCACTGCTATATACATATACTATACATATACTTGTGCTATGTATCTTTACGCTAAAATGCTAGACGTTTAAAGCAATTAATCGTTATTGCATATTCTTGACGTTTCTCTGCAACTACTAGTCGATTCGATAGCATCGGCAAATGCTGCATCGTCTGTGCGTCATGCGTTGCTCAACGTGTCGAATGCGAACATTTTCAGTAACTCGACGCCAGCATTAATTTCGTCCGAATCAATACCATTTACTTCAATGAGGATCAAGCACTGCACACAGCGGTTGAGATTGATATATAGTCGTCGAGATGTTTCCAGACGACCAACAACATGCTGGATAAATGTTTGACGGTCGTTAGGTGTAAGACCAACATTGTTTTGTTTTGCGAAAATATTTGTTAACGCTAGTTAATACTACTAATAACGTAGTGATAAGATTATCTGTAATGCAAAATCCAATATTGCCAGCAGTAGTAACAACTGGCCAATGATATTACTGGATCAGAAATATTTTGGGCCAAAGAAGACAACTTATACGTGATCATAGATATATTAAGTTGGTAATGAAATTTAGTTTTTCCATTTCTAAGAATTAATTATCGTTGGTATAGTTTCTATCGTTAGTTGTTTTTTGTTTTCAAACACGATCACGAGAATTTGCAACGAGCGTTTGTAATTTAGAATCGTTTCTCGAGTTCAACTATTCACTTGACCTAACTTCATTGCCGCTAAATGTACCTTTGTATTAGATGGCATGGCATAGCATGGCATGGCATGGAGTCGCGAAAGCTTCGCGCCAATTTATCCGTTTCTCTTTCTTTCTCTCGTTCAAACCGCAATTTATGTACATATAAATACTATATATATATATATTATATTCAATATTATATTATATTTATTTTATATATAATACTATATATATATATATATATATATATATATATATATATATATATATATATATATATATATATATATATATATATATGTAACATATTTTTTACATGAAAGATCACGCTTTCTCTTAATAAATTACTTTCTAACTCAACACGATGCGTTCGTATTTAATTATCTTAGATGAGGTTACGGTACGGTACGGATTTTATCATAAATATATGGCAATTTGGCATAAAAAAATAAATTTACCATCAAAACTACATACGATCCTTATATAATTACTATAACATTCAAATATACCTACAAAATTTATATATACCTATTAAAGTTTCAAATATTTAATCGTATTTGACGTACGCAATTTCAAGTTTCGCGGCTTAAGCAGATTAGATTACCGTCGGTAAAGTAGCCAACGGTGGTTCTTGCGCTAACAAGACAAGTAGTGCGTTCCGTTTTATAGTTACAAACCAAAATGGCTGTCGTGAGTAGGCTTTTGCTTGCGACTAATCGAAAATTATTTCATACGAACGAGTTATTGGGAAAGTTACTACGGAAAAACAACAATTATGCGTTGCAAAACCAAGGTGATGAAGATAATTATGTTTCGTTCTGTAGATAGAACAGTGTATATCGAAGGAGTAGTAGTGTTTTGTTACGCAACAAATTTTCCCACGAACGCGAACACTGTGCCTGTTTACAGAGTTGTTCTTACGAGAATTAAACGTGACCAACGATGACTGCTGGAAAAATAATCAACTTGTTTCAAATAGTCAACTTTGTTGACGAATGTTCAAAAACTGAAAATTTAATAACTTTTAGGAGTGGTAAGACGCATGTCGGATCATCGTGTTATGGAAGTAACTGCAAGTCGATGGCAATGGCACAAAACTAAAGATTGGCTGCATTTTTACGTCTTTATGGGCGTTATACCTGCTGGTTTGCTCATCTTTTATTGCAACGTATTTATAGGGCCAGCCACCTTAGAACCAATACCAGAAGGATATATTCCAAAGCAATGGGAATACTACAGGGTAAGACAGCGTTGAAAAAACACTTCTAAATACGTATTACAGGCAAATTTGTTAGCGTAAAACCAATGCTTTTTCTACAGCATCCGATTACAAGATTTCTTTCGAGATATATGTTCCCAAACACACAAATGGAATATGAAAAATTTCTTCACAAAGCCAAGGTAGCTGCAAACAAGAGACAATTGCACATGTTAAAAATAAAAATACTTGAACAGCTACAGGACTACGAGGACTATAGATATTGGAGCTTTAAAGATGGTTCTGTGAAAGAAATAATAGCTTTAAAGCAAGCTATAGATAATAGAGAACTCGATGCATAATACATCGTAAGTAACGTAAAATTATTATAAACTAGAAGGAAAATCGATCTTACAGAGAAAATTCAATAAAAATAACGAAAGACGATCAACTTGTAATCGATTTAGTCAAATGGTTGTTTTAAGCACGTTTAAGTTTTGTAGAGCGTATAGGATTTTGTAATTTAACAGTGATAATATAAATAGTGTACGATATACAGAATTTCTCTGTCGCTTATTTAACACTGTCTTTCTCATTTTTGTGTCATTTCCGACATTTATCTATTTATTTGTTTGTATCGATTATCTATTCGATGTATCGAACGAACGTAGACGTCACGAACCATCGCTACTCTGTCGTTGACGCTAAATCTCTGTGTTGCGCAATAACAGTTACGCGATTCGTTTGATTTATTATGCGAGCTCCATCTTATCACGGACGAGGCACAGAACCCCGTTCCTGGTATATTCGTCTCCGATCTTATTACGTATATCTGCTATCGGCAACCCATCGCTTTTGTTTGCTTTCCGCGCGAAAAGGATAGATGTCGCCACAAACTTTTCTCATTGTCCAACTACGAATGTATATGCATGTGCACACATGCGTAGTAGTGTGGCGAACAGTGGCGAAATTCGAAATCAAAATTCCCATCTTTTTTTAAATAAACTTATTGAAGTTTATTCGCTTATCAGATTAAACGAGATTAAACTCGGTGGAAGAATTAGGTTTAATGAAAAATTGCATTTGACAAAATGTCGCGAGATTTGTACACTCGGACAGCTTGGCGCTCTACTTGCTTGGAATGAAACGGTAAGACGGGGCTTAGACAACGTACGATTATCGTCATACGATAGATTAAAACTCCATTCGGAGAATGTCAGGTGTTTAGCGATTAACACGTGAATTTGAAACAAGCGAGTAATTCCAAATACAGTAATTCCAGATTCTGTCGCATCGATAGGTTACGAGGATACGAAGCGTTCTTTAAGACACTTTAATCCGCTCTCGCTAACGTACGATAGAAATTTTACATTACTTACGATTAGAAATTACAGCAAGCAAGCAAGCAAGCACATTTCTCTTGCTACTCTTTCGATAGGTGATTCCTTTCTTTCATTTCTTTCATTTCAGAGTTGGACTCTAAGAAATCGAGCATCGATTAACACGTGAATTTTTCAGTTTATCGTTTATTCGAGAAATTACATCGCTGTTTGCGTAACTAGTTTTCAAAGTGAATTCGAGTAAGCGTACGCACCTATGTATATCTATAATCAGGCTTTTTCTTATTTCTATTCTCTATTTTCATCCAAATTAAAACCAAACTTGTATTCATCCCTTACGAACGTACGCGAACAAACATCTTTATATTGGCACCGCACAGCGAATATAAGAAAAATCTGATTCTACTACCTACTTAAACGCTAAAACCTACTTAAACAGCATGTATAAACAGGAGCAAAGGATTGTTTTTATCACAGAGATGGTCCGTTTATCGGTAACGTTCTTGTTATAGGTACCGATATTATTCCCCTCGATCGTACTTGTACCTGCTTTTTAAATAACTAGTCATGCAAATTAATGAAATCAGCATCGCGTCGGTAAAGTGGGAAATTTTATTTCCGGTCGCCAGCCGCAGGTGTTTGTTTTTTCCGCGAGTAAAGTGCTAGTAAGTAAAAAGACGCTACCGGTGGTGAATCGGTCGTCACGAACCACCGACTCTGCGATTATCCTAGCGGCAAGCTAATGATACGGACAGACACAGGCCGGTGCCAACTCAATCGTCATAGTTAGTGGTCATTGCCAAGGTTGGATCCCGATATCTTGCATAATACCTCGGCGTTCTCTTCTACGGTGCGATGCGATGCGATGCGATGCGATGCGATGCGATGCGATGCGATGCGATGCGATGCGATGCGATGCGATGCGATACGATACGATGCGATGCGACGCGACGGAAGGAAGACTGGTCGCCAACGACTTGGCACGTGCATACGCGATATCTACGCTTCGAGCCGTTTCCTCGCGCGAATCCATCTTCAATTATGCCTGCGAGTCTTCGTTTCCCCTTTTCTGTTTTTTTTTTTTTTTTTTTCTCTCTCCCCCGTGTCGATTACCCGCGTTTCACGCGACGCTCGCTCGTTATGTAATTCCTAGGGTTCTATACCTATAGTAGAACGGTATACGCCGAGGAGATACACGGAATCTCGAATAGTTGGAATCTGTATCGTACGTTATCGTGGCCGATAATTGCTATTTTATTTGATTTAAGAGATTTACTTTACAATTATAATACCTACCTTGCTATCCAGTCATCTACTCCTTCGCTTCGCGAAGTCGATTAATCGCTTACTCGCTTAACCCATGCTACTCCCTAACTATCGCTACTTTCTTACTATCTTACCTAATCCTATCTTTGCTCTTGTTCGTCTTTCCCATTCTTCCCTAGTCTTTTCTCAGTTTCCGTTACCGTCTCCTCGCTGTATTTTTCCGGGCTGCCTGCTATCGTTAGTCCATCTACTCCCCCCACGCTATCCGTATCGTACGTGCGGCGACAAATTTGAATTTACCTTCGATTCCATAAAATTTCCGTAAAAATTACGTACGCTTACCGTACGACTGGTTCAACGTTGCGTGCATGTACTGTGCATGTTATGCATTTCGAATTGCATATTGCTCGACACTATCCTCGTCCGATGGATAATGGAAGGTAATTAATATCTAAATGCGAAGCGTTTACCTGCCACGAGCAAAACATTTTAAAAGTGCCGAGTAATTTGACACGTTTAATCGTTTTTGTTCATTACGGATCTATCTATCGGTATAAAGAGGAAAAGAAACAACGCGATGCCACGCAACTTGCGTTTTACCAGTTTAACGATTCATCGTGATCAGTGGTTGCGGTATGTCCCGGTAGTAAGACGTTGAGATAAAATAATAAGAATTATCCGAGCTTCGATATATTAAAATCAATCTGAATTAATTTGGAATAGCATCGTCAACATTCGGACACGGTCTAAAATAGATTTCTGCGACAAGTTGGGAGACCTATTAATTAGTTGGTTAGACTAGGTGTAAAAAAAATTGCAGCTGGTCGTAATTCCGAAAAGAAAGAGAAATGGCGAAAGTTGGCTTCTACAACTGTTTTTTAATGTACGTTTATGTATTTATAAAGGAAACCTTAAAGAATGGATTTTGAAAATTTACGTCGGTTACATCTTATACGCGTTGGAAATATTATCGTGTTAATTTCGTTAAAATCTGATGAAAATCGTAATTTTTCATCACTTTCGGCTTATAATTGTATGCGATAAATCTTGAGATTCTTACATCCTTCTGTTTCCGCATCGATCGATCTCGACGAATGTCTCGGCATCGTTCAGCGCGCATGGTACAACAACCGATCTACGAATTTACGAAACGTATCGTTTCAATTTTCATTACACGGGCTGAACAGATAAAAGCGTTAAAAGAGTTGTAAAAGGTGACTTTTCGCGATTCTCTTTCGTTAAATTACAATTTTCTGGAAAATTTGTTTACGCGTCATCCAGTAAACTAATTCGTGTAACGCGTCGCAACAGCTCGAGTCGTTGAATGGAATTTCAACAAATTTTTAATCAAATGCGAGTGACTGTGTCTCGCACATGCGTATCGCAGGATCGTTCGATGTCGAATTCAGATTCAGTGTAGCACACGCGCAAGCTTCGTCAACCGTAATCAACATCCTAACGAAGCCAATTTAATTTATGCGTAATCCGTTGAATAGAATGTGTAAATGAAAAAAAGTCGGCTCTATTGCATCATGTTATTAACAAGATCCGAGTGTTTGCTAACTTGTTGCTCGTAATAAACGTTACGATGGTCATGGTTTAACGAGGATGCAATAATTATACAATAATGATAATTAAATAATTACGTAACCGCATTAGGAAACAGGTTCATGAAAAATTTGTACATGCATGGAGAATCGGAAACGATAAATTACGTTAACGCGGGTATATAATACAAGTATAACGCAGGTTTATCAATATTTATAGAGTATCGCTTGTATACATGCGGAAAGAGTGAAAAAAATGCTTGCTAAAAAATCGGTTTTTTTTTTTCGGCCAGCTCGTTTCAATCCGATCGAGATATACGTATAACGTAGACGTATTAGCAGACGGCGTAATTTACCATCAGATTTTATTAATCGCTAGGTTTCGTGCTAGAAATAAAAGGAGAAAACGAGCCAACACCTATCGACGAATACCAGCACAACCAGTCGTTTACTTTGAATTATTCGCGATGGATAAATTCCATGTTATCGATTTGTTTGCAATTTCTGTGAAACTCTGTTAAGCGGAACGTTTCTGTCGAATTTCTCATCGATGTGTGACTTTGGTAACTCCGATCAAGCAGCACCTAAATTACTCTTTCCATGTACGGTGAACGGTAAGTACGTAACCATGCCGCGTTTAATTATAAGATACACGGAAATGGCTAATTATTTAAAAAATAAAAAATAAAACATCTATCTATAAACTATCGTGTGGCACTAACGATTATGTGGCAGGTTGTAATCTTACCGATATAGTTAGAACGCTTCTATCATCGGTGTAGTCATCAGGGTTGCGCAATAATACCAAACGAAACCTGATACGTTGTCCGTTTTCCGGAAATTCCTCTCATCTTTTCCTTCCTCTTTCTTCTCTCCCTCTTCTTTTTTCTTTTTCTTTTTTCCATTTCAGTTTAACACTTTTTCAGCCTCGATACCGAACCGATGGTTATCGAGTTAATGGTCGTGTTAACAGGATCGCGTAACGAACACGCTTCGTTTCGTCACGTGAGAAAACAGCGTTGGCGTTCTCTAAATCGAAATTTATCGTGTTGCGTAGAAAAGACGGAATCGCGAATTCGGCGACGACTAGTGCTAGGTAAAAAGGGTAAGATTATCTCGTCGTTGTCTTCGTAATGTTCGTTAAGAGGACGGAAGAGAGGGATAAGAGGAAGAGGGGCTAAGAAAAAACAGAACGCGTCGGCCGCTCTCTAATTTCAATCTGCTCGCTTCAACGCCCCGGCATTACGAATTGTCGGTGGAAAATGATATCGCCGATTAAAAGGACGTCCTCGGCGGTTACGTCGCGATTTACTCCGTGCCTTGGCCCCTCAGAAACCAGGTGGTGAATTCGCCACGGACTGATTATCCGATCGTTTTACGCCCACAAATCAAAAGCTATCACAGTCTGTCTCTGTGCATCGATTCTTATGCTGCCAACGGCCACGATATCGCATCCCGTTTTAGGATTCTTGGATTCTAGGATCGAACGACCATCGACCATATATCGTGCCGATATATTCGTGTTACACCCACGACTGTTTCAATCTCTGTCACGATCTTCAAATCGTTTCGTTCTGTTTTCGATTTTGTTTGAACCAATTTTAGCCCTCTCGAAATGAATTTTTCTCGAACAGTGACCCGATACCCGCAGTCATACGATAATACGGTGTGGCAGACTCGTTGTCGGTCAAATCTGAGATTACGCGGTTCTACGTAGTCCCATTTCAGAAATCTGAGAGAAATCCCATCGATCTCGAGTAGCTGTCATTCGGAAAGTTAGCCTCGTATTAAACGTCGTATCTAGTCTCGATCAAAAGGATCGAGAGAATCTGCGCCATAAGATTACAGACATTCTTTTAACCATAGAAAAACGATTGAAAGGATGCGGAGCAGCTGCAAAGTACCTTTGTCTTTTTCTTTATTCGCGCTTATAATCTAGCTGGTAACGGCTATTTTATAGGTATATTTGTAATATAGGTCACTTTAGTCGTTTCAAGTCGGACCAACGTTATTGTCAATATTTAAGGTTCCCAGCGGCGTTGTTTCCGCGGAAACGTTTGCCGTTAGCGGCAACGCTTCTGCTCGTATCGATGAAATTCTTCCAGTTAGATCGACGATGCGGCTGAATCGGCGATCGTGAAATTGCGACGAGTTCCTACGACCGCGATACAGTCCATTGTTCGAATTGTTTCGTATTACGTCGATATTACGCGATATCATTTTGCACGCGAAAAATCGATCCACGGTCGGCTTCTCCATCGTTTCCTCGGAGCCGTCTCCGTGTCGCGCGTTTCTAGCTCTCTATACAACGTTATCGCAATCGTCGTCGTCGTCATCGTCGTCGTCGTCGAACGTCGACCAATTACCTTATACTTGTCTATACTTGTGCCATAATTAACAACTAGAGGATAAATTAACGAGCAACCGATCTACCAGTTGTAAGAGAAGATCTCGTAAAAGGTTCGCCGAATCCGATGCAAGGAAATAATGGCAGTCGCACGCGTCACCTAATTAAGCTAACGTAATAATACAACAGCGTTATCGACTCTTGCGTTTTCCTATGTTTTCCTGCTTTCTTGCAATATAGCATTATCGACCTGTTGAACGATTTATATATTTCGTAGCCTGCTAGTCCATAGATAATCGTCTTTCGTCCCGTCGTAAATTTACGAGACAAACAACTTTTTGTTATCGCATTCACCAGCTATCGGGCAACAGCGAGTGCCGTAGTTACTTCTCCCTCTCTATCCTCCTTTTTCTTTTACCGATCGAAATTTCTTCTCCTGCCGTTCACTATCTGCTTATCTGAATTAATTGTCGTCGTTTACGCGTCGTACGTGGCAGCATTGGTTGAAACATCGATTACGATACAAGAACGTATGCTGTCTATTTTCGATCGTTCTAAGATCCAGAGATTCTCGATTTAACAACGGTAGTGCGTTTCACGCTGTTTGCGAGAAAAAATGCGACTAGATTTGTAAGCGTCAATGAAGAGAGAGAGAGAGAGAGAGAGAGAGAGAGAGAGAGAGAGAGAGACGGGGGGGGGGGGGGAGAATGAAAGAAAAGAATCTTGTTAGCAATGTAAGGTCAATCGTAATCGGAAACGGAAGGCTTCGGAGGGCTGCCGCTTGGATTTACATAAAAGCCATTCGTCATGGAGATAGCGGCTTCCTGAGTCAAACAGGTCCTTGGACTTGTTTCCTGGTTTAATACAGTCGCGTTAATACAGTCCAACTTTCGTTCATTCGCACAGTGGTCGATCAATGGCAAGGTCTCCGAGGGGAAGCAAGTGTCTGCTCGAAGAAAACATCGGCTCCCGATACGTATGTACTTGCAGCGATCCAGTATTTCAATCTTCCATACAAACAGGGTACGACGAGCGATACGAGGGCTCTCTCGGTCTTACGTAATTTCGCGTTTGAAATTTAATTAGCGCGACCGTACGAAACGTTCTTCTAAATAAATTTGTCTACATTTATTTTGCTTTTACTCGCACGGCTTTTTACATTTTTCCTCGGCAATTTTACATTGAACGAATACGAATGGCAACTGTATCGATATCGATACTGTATCGATATTCTTGCATCTGCCAATGGCTCAGAACGGAAGAGAACCGATCGATGTAACGAAATCAACATCGTCAACGATCGTTCAGTTACGGTTTTCCGATTTTTCGCACGGAGAATTGTAGGTCGATTAACACGATTAAACGATCAATAAGAAGAGATGGTGACGATAGAGATATTCTTGATTCGTCTTATCTCATGGAAAAGAAGCTAAAGTTGAGTTAAGTGGCGCGGCGTGTGTCGTTTAACCGATAAAATTTCTTTCCGATATATTTTGTTATATATAGCTTTGATAGTCGGAAAGTTGTCGTCGATCGTCATCGGGATGCACCAAACGGTAAAAAGTAAAGGGAACGCGGATTTGCAGCCGGTGACGAAACAACGAATAACTGACAATGAGCAATCGTTTGTAGAAGAAAGGTATGTCGTGCAAAGTATTAAAGGAAAAAGAATGCTTAAAAAAGTAAGCTACGAGTTGATAAAAAAAGGACAGTGACGAACAGAATTTATCGGTCGGTTGTTTACAGTGCGATTAGAACGGCGAGCAATTCTGCATACGTTCGAAAAATGTTCGTATACGTATAGTATAGGTAAATAATATGGCAGGCCGGCATTTCATGAATTCTAAATAAAGCGAACCAGCAAACTATGCACCCTCGTGTCCCATCCTTTCATCGAACGCGCAACGACCGGAAAACATCGATCAGCCGACACAACCAACTTAATCGTAATAATCCGATGCGATGGTTCTTCGTGTAACGTGCATCAAATTTACAGATTTATCGAATAATATCCGGCGCTTTAGTTACGAACGGATGATTCTTTCGCTCATCGTCGAATCTGCGACCGTCGTAGCATACGCTAAATGTTAGTCAGAGAAATATAAATAAGCGAATAATAGACGATTACTAATCGCAAAGTGTTGAACGCAAAGAACTTGCAAAAGAATTTGAAATTGAGACAAAACGATGCGAAGATAGCGATAAATAACGACAAACATCTCAGATTAGATTAATAGAGGAGCGTGCGTTATAGCGATAGCGGGTACAATGATCCAGAAGTAATTGCTAAATCGACGATACTTTTTCAACGTGTCAACGTGTTTTTGCTTCTCCTTCTTCCCCTCTTCCTCTACCTTGCTTCTTTACCTTCTTTGCCTTTTAAACACGCGTAAACGTACAGCTGCTGCGTTTTACGCGTGTTTAAAAGACCAAAGAAACCTAAACATTGGAACATATTATCCCTTGCTACGGCACTCTTGTCCACTCATCTATCGTCCACGATCTTTGGCGATTGAGAAATAGCACTGGTTCGCTTATATAACGAGAAGCTGGAAATAAGACTGTATGCAGGATGCGATTATTCGAACACGTGCTTCCAACGCGTCAACTATCCACAAAAATGACATGTCATTTCGTCGCACACAATATACGAGCAATGTTGCAAAGTTAATCCGTAAAGAATCGACGTAAAGAAAAGGAAAGAATGGACGGTCTTTGAGAATTTTAAACGTTTATCTACCATCTAGATAGCTTGCATTCCCAATCGGGATTTACATACGTTATAGACTACAGAGGTTTCTCGCGTTCATCGATCACTTTCGTTCAAGGTAAGACGACAGTGCTTCGCTTTCCTTTACAATTCGATCCGCGAAAATGAATCAGTGCGTGGGTTAATCGAGATCTATAAAGAGAAGCAGAGAGAGAGAGAGAGAGAGAGAGAGATTTGGGATCGATGGATCAAAATGTACCAGTCGCTTGTAAAACACAAGTACACAACGACGAAACCATCAGAGTCTGAGTTACTATTTCACGGATATAAGCACTCTCGTTCCCATGACACGACATTTATCGAGATTCATCGGCGGCTCGAGAGGCAAGATTTTTAGGTCAGACAGAATTCTCCTTGGAAAAATCGAGTTCGAAGGCCCTGGCGATCATATAACGCTCGACTGATGAAAAAGTGATTCAAAGAAACACCGATCGTAAAGGGATAACAAGTGGTCGATAAAGAAAAGGATACTTGCAGACCTCGACTGCGTGTATTGCACCCCGTGCCCCGTGCCCCGTGCCCCGTGCCCCGTGCTTCGTGCTCCTTACGGTGCAACAGTGCAGCGCAGCGCAGTGCAGTGCAGTGCGGTGCGCACGATGATGTCTCTCGTAACGGCGGTCATCATATCAAGATAAATACCATATTTAACACCTTGCTTTTTCCAACGTATCCAAATCGAAATATCGGAAACATATTTGTCGAGGCCAACAACTGCAAGCAGCCAATAACGCAACGATGCGACGATTCCATGTTTAATTAGCAATAATTCCCGCACCATATGGAACCATATGAAACCATATGGAACCATATGGAACCATATGGAACCATATGGAATATAAATATACCAGCGCTCTAATTATTTACCGTAAAGTTGAAATAATCGCGATAAACTGCTCTATTTATTACCGTGCTAATGAAATTTCAAAATGTTTCCTACGACGCGTTCGAATAAACGGTAAAATATTTAATATAAGCGGTAAAAATTAGTATGCTGCTATTACAATAATATACATTATTTGCTTTCTTGCTTCTTTAATTATGACAATCTACCTGTATAATTAGATATATTTAGTCGGTCACTCGCATACAGCCGACTGTTTCTCGATAATAGAAACGTTCGTTGAAAAATTGCGCGGTACAAAAACGGTGAAAAATATCGCTGCTATACGATTTACATCGCGTCGACGAGCAACGAATTTTTTCTCCAGCAAGCTCGTTCGTCGTCTCTCGAATATCGACTACACAGCTAGCATGCGAACCTGTTGCACGTTACGCGCCTTCTTATTAAACGCAACCGTTGACGCTTACAGTCGTCAGGAACATGGAGCCTTTTGTCGCGAACGCGCAATATAATTGCAGCTTTTACTGGCAAACGCGTGGACAGTACGTAACCCGATCATGGTCTCGAATCTCGCGGATCAAAGACTCGATTGTATCGCGAGTTTCGTTAGACGCAGTTTTAGTCGAGATAAGGTTCGTCCGTCACAGCGAGCAGTATCGTATTCGCGGGACAACTCCGCTAAAGCAGCGAGCCACTGAACAAGTAAGTAAGTGTTCTCGGTATCCTCGTCTCCTTCGCGACCGTTGCCAGCCGTTCGAAACGTTACAACTTAAAAGAGTGATTTTAAGAGTGATTTGGAAGAGTCGATTTTGTCAGCCGATGATAAAATGCTTTAAAATCGGACATTTCCCAGAACGCGGAACGCGAATGCAGACTTCTTAGAAAGACGAGTCGCTACGATAGGGCGTTTCGCAGCCGCAGAATCCTCCAATAATCGGCTACACCGCTAATAACTTTCAGTGACGCGCAATTATCGTGTTACCACCAGGAAACACCACCGTCTTTGTAAAAAATCTCTGTGGAAAACATCGATTGTTCGATGTAAAAACGCGTAAAAAAAAGAGAGAATATAGAAAAATGCCGCATTTCCGAATGCTCGTAAAAGCATGATCGTCGCATCTCGACGCCGTGTCTTCCGCAAGTTCGATTCCTCCCACGCACGAATCGAGGATCAGCTATTTTTTTAGGTCGTTCGACTCGTTTCACCTTGCAAAACGATAGCTCGCTGCGAAACGAAGCAACGCGACGTACAAGTATAGTTTAGGGGTCGGAGAAGATTTCTGGTGGTGGCAAGAGAGAGACGGAGATTGACAGAAAGAGAGTTAGAGGGGAAGGGAGAGGGAGAGGGAGAGAGAAGGAGAGAGAGGGAGAGAGACCTCGAGACGACCCTGGAAGGGCGGTTCGCGAAGCGCCGTTTTGAGAGAGGCGCCTTGCCGCCACTATAAATGCGAACGCGCCGGCGAAAATCATCTCAGTGGCTAGTGAGAAGCGAAAAAACCCACGGCGGACCTCCTATGTGTGTATATGTCTGTGCGTGTTTGTGTACGGAACAGTCTCGATGAATCGGAAGCACGTGTGTAGATCGTTGGTTCGCGGGTTGTCGCGATTTTAACGCGGAAGGAGCAAGAACGTTGATCGTCATCGGTGCGGCGCGGCGCAGCGCGGCACGGCGCGACGCGGCGCGGTGCGGCACGGCGAGGACTCGGGTCGCAATCGAAATAACTTTGATCGTAGCTCGTGTTCTCCGCCGTCTTCCGACCTGCCACAGGTGCATCTACGTGTTCCGTCGTCGCCGTGCTGGATCGTTACCGCGGTTTCACAGCATCTTATATTTATAGGACACAGGATTCGCAGTGGCGAAATCCAGTAGCGGAACATCCTTGCACCGAGACAGAGAACTGCCGCCGATAAAAGTGATTTACGATCCTTGAGCTGACGATCGGCCTGATACGAGGTTACCGTGAGAATCCGCGTTCTGCTCGCATTCTACTCTCCGAACGCGTTGTAAATCGTTCGTCGAGCGAGGAATGGGCCATTGGATCGGACGTGCTACCTACTATCACCGGGGCACGCAACATAATCGAAATTGAACGAAAAGGAGGGAAACTTGAACTCGGCTTGTCACGTCCTACGTTCAATACGTACAACTTATTAATATATATACTTATTAATATATATCAAAGGTTAGTATCTCCTTACATCAATCTTAGCTATCTTAAAGTTGCTCTTTTCAAGTATTACATTAGCTAATAAGTAACAGATTAGGTAAATAAATACCGTACGATGTATCTTATCGTGGATCGTTGCGATATCGTTGCGTGGATCGTTGTGCGTGGTCGTTCACAAATTTGGAATAATTCGGTATGACTCGGTCCGATTTCAAAACGGATCGCGTATCGAGAATAAAAAGAAGACGCGCGTTACCTGTCGCTTGAAATCGCTGTATACGTGCACATGCATACTTGCCAGTATGTATCGTACCATTGTACGTACACAGATAGCTGGTTGTATTACGGCTGGCGGTTACGTTAACGCCGTTAATGCGTCCGACGCTTAGACATGGTTTTTTTCTTTTTTTTTTTTTCTTTTTTTTTTTGGGCGTTAACGAATCGTTTTTCTATTCTGCGACAAATTAACGATAACGATGACGATCGATCGGTATTTAACGGGAAGGAACAGCATCGATGGCCACTCGTTCGTCAAAGTCGCTTGAAAAAGCATCGACGAAAGGTAGTTAGCGTGCAAACGCGATAATAAATTTTTATTGCGTCCGCGTGCACCAGCGTCGCGATTAAATCAATATAGAGGCATCGACAAGTTGGACGAAATACAACAAGTAGCATATTTATTTAAGCAGCGGTTCCAGCGTCACGATTGCCCAGTATTGTACGTTACACTTGCGAAAACATGTTCGCCAGTTGGAAGAATAAATAAGACCGTTTGTTGTTGTTGACCGAGAATTCAGCGAGGAAGAAAAAAAACAGAGAGAGAGAGAGAATGAGAGAAAGAAAGGTAGAAAGAAAAAGAGCTGTAAAACTGACCGGAACCGTAAAATTTTCCATTCCATCCCGTTCGATTCGATTCGATCGTGCCGCTTCCGTCGCGCAACTCGCCATCCGTCTCACGTAACATGACAGTCGTACTTGCTATCATTTTCGAGCATTATCGCGAATCTTGCACGTAGAATCGGTATCATCGCAGGTTTTCCTGTTGAACGTCAGCGATCTTTATACGTATTTGCGAATGTGCACGAGACCGGTCACAACGCGCGCTTTCTGCAAGCGTTCCGCTGTGATCGTTGGATCGCGATGTTTCAGTTTCTTGCGTGAATTATTAGGGAAAACGGGAACGAGGGAAACGAGGAAAAAAGAGCACCGCGGCATTCGCAACAACGATCTATTATCCGATAGTGGAACAAACATAAAACTCTAACTATACTCGTATACCTTACATCGATCGATAGGCAAGGATCCGATAGAGGGATCGTCCATTTGGTTAAATTTCCTCGGAAAACGGTGATTCTCCATTTCGAAGAGAGCGGTTTAATCGCGGAACGTGATAACGTGGAAATAGAGAAAAGTAGAGAAATGGCGGGAATCTGTCACGAGAAGCGATAGAGACGCGATAGAAAATCGCGCTCACCGTGACCGCGTGACCGTGAGTCACGAAACACATCGTTGCTCTAACACATCCCATATCGTTGCTCTAAGAGCGATCGCTTAGGCTTTAAACGGCTGTGATTATTCGATCGAAAAGATCGAAAAGGGCGAAGGCCCTTGCGAAACACAGTCTCGTTGAAAGCTTCCGGCTTTTACGAATTTACGTGTTTCAGATTTCCCACTTGCTTCTTTTAAGAAAGTTGCTTCCCCTCTCTCTCTCTCTCTCTCTCTCTCTCTCTCTCTCTCTCTCTCTCTCTTTCTGTTACAGATTAAATTCGTGCGACGCGATGATCACTCGAGCGAAACTGTGGTGGAAGGTGGCATGCTCTGGTCAGAAGAAAACGGTAAGGGAATTACACCTTCGTGCAACTCTGTTCGATTCGATGGTCGATGAATCATTTTCGATAATTTATCCGTAAAAGATCGATAAGCGGTGGTCTGCGCAAACGCGAATGCGGCGATCGACTCGCGATGCAACTATCGGAGGAAGTTCTCTCTCCTAAACATCTTCGTTCCGCTTTGTCTTATCGTTATCTGATGAACGCTCGATAGAATCTCGTTGGTACCGTGGCAGGTTGGAAAAGTTTCGATGACAGTCGTTAGTTGGAGAACGGTCGTTAGCGGATCCCCGGTTAATTGGCAAGGAGCGAGCAGCGACGAGAGATATCGTAGGAAGAATGACACGCGGGAGGACACGAGCGGCGAGACGGAGCGACTCGAGAGAGGCAGCGTCGAGCGGAAAAAAGCAAAAGGGCACCGGCAGGTGTTGCACGAGTGTACGCGAGTAACGAGACAATGCGGTCGAACGATCGCGATCTGCTGCGGTAATTATCGCGATTCGACGTATCGGTGGAGAAGATGCGCGCGGGCTTGTTTCAACGAGGCCAGTCGAGCGACGTTGCACATCGTTGCGTAATCCGTGTCCGTTGGCGCTCGGGACGACCGCGAACGCAATTCGTTTCCTTGCGTTTCTTAGGTTGGATCGGGCGCGACACACGCAAGCCCGATATTGGTCGAAACGCGGAAACCGATACCGACCGATACGAGATACGAATCGATGGATAGCCGATGCCGGATCGTACCTGTACTACGGATCGTTCACCGCGCTTTTTACCGCGCCGTATTTCTGCTGCGACGAACCTTCCTGCGAACGATTTTCATAGGTGGTATTTTCAAAGGTGTCGGTACTTTTAGATATTCGCTAGCCTGGCGGCGCATTCTGGACAAATATCCGTGGGGCTTGGTCAAGGATTCAGCGCGATTTTAGTGCCGAAACTGTTGACCAGTCACTTGGCGAACGCCGATCAGACGTCTTGGATCGCTGCTCTAGGCGTCGTCTCTAATCCTTTGGGCTCGTTAATCGCCGGACTATGCGCCGAGTGGTTCGGAAGAAGATCGGCTATCGCGTTGGCCAGTTTGCCTCATGTCGCTGGATGGTTGTTGATAGCGTTGGCGAAAAACTTGCCTCTGTTATACGTGGGCAGATTCGTTAGTGGAATCGGCATGGGCATGGCAAACGGCCTATACCTTTACGTCACCGAGGTATTTCTCCCTTTGATTCGTTACATTACGTAACATTAACAGCTTATACCGATGAAATATCACAATTAACGTATGACGACCGGTGACAAAATATTACAGGCCGCCGCACCAAACCAGAGAGCCTGGCTAGGAAGCTGTGGCCCAGTTTTAGTTTCGCTCGGTGTCCTGATGATTTACTCGTTGGGAGCGTTCACCACGTGGGAAAATGCCGCTGCCATCAGTATAGCACCTGCCATACTCTCGCTGGCGCTAACACGGTAATAATTATTTTCATTCCAATAATAACTGTTTTACTCCTTTTATTCCTATCTATTTTCTCTCTCTCTCTCTCTCTTCTTCTTCTTCTTCTTCTTCTTCTTCTTCCACTTACCAGTATGATCCCGGAAACACCGAGTTGGCTAGTCGCTCGAGGACGAAACGAGGAAGCGAAGGAATCCTTGTTGTGGCTACGAGGCTCTGGCCTAACCACCGACAAAGAGTACGAGGAACTTTGCGACGCAAACGCGAAAAGAGAAGAGGGAAAAGAGAGTCTGTTGAAAGCTCTTCACATGCCAAGCGTGTGGAAGCCTTTCCTCGTGCTGTGCGCTTTCTTCGCGCTCCAGCAAATGTCGGGCATCTATATAATCCTCTTCTACACGGTCAGCATCCTCGAGGATATCGGTATCGACCTGAACGAGTATTCCGCCAGCGTTGGAATCGGTGTGATCAGGTTGTTCGCGTCGATAGCTGGCGCCGGTCTAGCCAACAGCTTTGGCAGAAAAGCGCTAGCTTTCGTCAGTGGCTTAGGAATGGCGATCTCTGCCGTAGGCGTTGCTCTCTCCTACAGGTTCGTATCTTTTCCGCTTGTTATTAACTCGACTTTTCTCTTCCTCTTCCTCTTCCTCTTCCTCTTCCTCTTTCTCTTCTTCTTTTCTATCGTCTCTGTAGAGCTTTGGCCAGACGAATCGTCTAGAATACGTAATTCTAGTTTAGAGGTGTAATAGGAGCCATAAAACGAGCGATTCCTCCCGTAATCTATTCTTCTTCGTTCGCGTAATAGCATATTTTATTAATATGCATATAATAGCATAATATTATTTATTATCGCTCAACTTTCGCGATAGATGATAATAGCCAGGCTGGAGAAGGCAAACGTTTCCCTCCTTCTAGTCCACTCTCTCTCTCTCTCTCTCTCTCTCTCTCTGTTCCTTTTTCTACGTAATCACCTTCGTTGACACGAATCCCATCCAAATTAATCAAATTAATCGATCCAATTTTCCTCTCAGGTTCAAATTGTCATCGGTGGTATCCTTGGCATGCATCGGAGGCCACGTAGGCTTCTCTATGATTGGATTTCTCACTCTGCCATGGGTCATGACCTCCGAACTCTATCCGCTAAGGTTCAGAGGATCTTTAGGAGGCATCACTACCAGTATCGTACAAATGTTAACGTTCGCAACCATCAAAATGTATCCTAATCTGCAACCGATAGTTGGAATCGAGTACTTCATGTGGACGTTCGCCGTAGCTTCTAGCTTAGGAGCCGCATTCGCCCTCACCATCCTCCCTGAGACCAGAGGTCGAAGCCTCGACGAAATAGAAAACGGATTCTCGAAGAAGCTCGCGACAGACCCGCCCGCCGATGTTCAGCCAATAGCCACCATCTCTCTTCGACCTAATAATATCACGCTCGAGAAATTTGCCTCGATCCCCGAGGAGAAGCATCGCAATATCACGACAAACGCGTACGCTTTCGACAATTTCTGCATCGACTTAACCGCTGACCATATGCAAAAGAACAAAAGGCAAACTGCCAATGATTGCGAAGCGAACCGTCGTCATCCCACATATAACCGTCCGACCATCTCGTCCGAGCACGTGTATTTCTAGCAGCCACCGAACCTTCCTTCTCCATCCATTCTCTCTTCCCAGCCACCCGATATCCCCCCGATAGAAATCTCTCTTCCATCTACCATCCTTGCCGTACCTATTCTTATTCTTTAAAACTACTTGGTATCTATATCTTTATGCAAACTCCTCCTTCCAGACAACGATTTCCCAGCGTTTCCCGCCACTTGCGCACAAATTACAGCCAATGGTCGATAGTTTGCGCAGTTTCCAACTAGATCCGAACCAATCGAGAGTATCGAGAAAACGACGACAAATTTCACCACCTAGATACCTTCTACCGACCGATCGTCGAGTAGAATAGTCGAAACGAGCAGCCGGCAATTCGATATACGTTCAAATATCGCCGAATCAATTTGCCGCGCTATAAGTCCACATACTTGTAAATATAATTTTCTTCCTGCAAAGTGTATATAGTTTTATTTCCTGTCAATAAATGAATTATTTTTGCAACGATAGCTTTCTTACAATTCACCACGATAATAATTGCCTGCCAATGCGAAACTCTAATTCCTTCGTTCCCTTTTCGTTCAAACTTTTCCAAACGCACCCTTCCAGCCAATCTTCCCGCCAATACACGCATGGTTACACACGTCTCCCCGGAGTACACCGGTAGCAAGAAAGCCGACGGTCTAACAAAGAAAATTACGCGATTAGTCTTTTCCACTAACGAGAATCAAAACTACCACCAGTAAGTACCAGTGAGTACCTACTTTGCACGTGTGTACGCACGCTATCCTTCTCACTAACAATCATCCTACATAAAACTTGTAATAATACCAATTCGTCTACTCTTCTTCTCTTCTAGCATCTGACCAGTCAGTCGAGTGCTCTGCCATCTATCGGATCCGGCTGCAACTGCAGGAAAGTAACAGGAGTATAGAATGTGCGAGCAGCTATCTCAACTCCTGTTAGACAAGGACAGGCTATATTGTGCGACAACGACAGACATACTTCTCACTCTAATTTCACGATTATTCCTTAATTACTCTTCTCCCTTACTCTACTCAAGCAATTGAAGAGGCATCCTTAGATCCTGTACTAAATTCTTTGTGCATGAAAGATCGCGAATTAACTGCTTGTAGCGAGAATTATGTGAAAATTCGCGACGTGGGCCCTGGCTGACTAGGGAACGCCGCGGATAATTATTAAAAACCAAATAATTAGCCATTAATTCGAAATCGGCGCGAGACCGTTCTCAGGGATCCCCCCTCCTATATTCTTCGATTCTAAAAGTGCGGCATTTTGTCCCAGAAACGGAACAATTGTCGAAAATTCGATGAATTAGAAAGAAACGTATGTCTGTCCTTGTCGCACAGTGGTGCGCTCCTTGTTCAACACAGGATCTCGTCTGGGATACACCTTCTTGTACGTTCTATATTCCTGTTAGTTTCTTGCGATTTCGGTCGGATCCGATAGGTGGCAGTACCCGGTTGGTGGTAAATTCTCCACTAAAAGAGAATATGTATCTCTTATATTACTTATGTACCTCGTATATTACTGCTAGTCCGCTATGCATGCGATATCAAAGTACTTACACGATACGTGCATTTTTAGTATCCATAATTCGAGAACACGTACGAGTATAGTCAAAGATCGGATTGTCGGACAAATTTTCGTTTGAAAAAAAAAAAAAGGAAACTAATTAAGTGGATTAATTTGTCATCTTTTATGATCGCATCTACCGGATTAGAGCCTCAGCTCTCTTCCTACATTCCCTTTTTTTCTTTTTTTCTTTTTTTTCTAAGAAATGCATGTATAAAGATTTACAACTTTTACGCGATAGATCGAAGCAATCGCCCGAATAATATTTCATTTCTCGTAAACTACCTTCGAAATTTTTATCGAAATTCTACGTAATAATTACTCCATTTCTACTATAATCGCATGATAAAGATTACGATCTTAACAGCTTTCGCTATGGTATACAAGACAAGTACACAACAATTTCCTGTATTTCTAATATGACTTTATTAATTATATTTAATATAATACAACATACTATCTTACGTATGAACCTCATAATGCAAAGTTTACGTTAGCAAATGTGCGCTCTGCATTATTGGGAAATCGAAAGGATCTGCATACGTGTAACATTCGCCGAAATTTGGTTCGATATATGTATCTTCTGGAACACTTTCGTATATCGGCACTCCAAAAAATGTGCCCACTTCCCAAAATGGGAAATCCTTCATTACATCAGCCTCTAATTCTCTCATTCGTTTCTGATGTTTTAAGATCCTGTGTGACAAAGAATTATTCTCGCTTTAAATGCAAAGATCTTTTAAAAATATATACGCAATACATTCATATAATTAATAAATATGTATTAGAAAAATAGTATAATACATGAAACGCAAATGAGGATAATAGCAAACTATATTGCTAACGTTTATGAAATTCTACCAGCAAATAGCGTAACTTATACAAGATATCTTTTTCACGGCAAATTACATGATATCCATTATAAGACAATTATGCTTACGCTCTATCTCTTTCTGCTAACAACATGGGCACTGTTGCTAGTTCTCGACTTTTCGTTTCGAGCATTTTTATTCGCTCGCTTACCCAATCTTTATAGTATAGTGGAAATGAGATGACATTGGTAACAATAAATATCCCCACACCCATACGACCTAAAAATTAATTATACTTTGTTCTACCATTATAGTTTTATATAACACTTGCCACATGATTTGCTCTTGTAAATTAATATTTTAACTAAATTCCATTAATTTTACTTTCTCGTAATTTTACATATCGTTTTTCAGATATTTCAAATACACAAGTACTTAAAGAAACAATCGTATATTCAAATTTATTAATTTCGATTAATTTCAGTCTATCACTACTTTAAAAATCCCGAGTCAAATTCCAATAATCTATCAGATAATAAACTAATACATGTAGGTTATAGGTTAGTTTGTACCTGTTAGTAAAGTACGTAGCTTGATTCGATTGACATTGAAAGGAGCATATCCTCCCTTAGGAGGTAAATCTTGAGGTCCTGTTTTCGGCCGAGACATCCTTCTTAACTTCTCATTCACTGTATAAACAATGAATAAGTTAATAAAGACGGACAGTATAACATATACGACTTCGGTTAGAACATAGGAACAACACTAGCACTCCTGGTGAATAATCCAGAAATTATTTTTCATCCTATATACACACACACACACACACACAAATATATATATATATATATATATATATATATACATTTGTGTATGCACGGCTCCTTTACTCGTGTATACATGTATGTACATGAAATGCAGTAAACAGGTAAAACTTTCGAATTAGGCCTTTCAATTCTCACCTTTATATGTATTTCAGAAATTTCTATAAACATTAATATGATTGATATTCAGTGTTCAGAAAAAGTAAAAAAAAAAAATGAGGAAAAGCAAAGTAAAATATAAAAAGAAAAGAATTGAGCAGTTGTATTTGGTATTTGGTATTTTATTATTTACAATTTTGATAAACTATATTGTAAAACTTTAATAAAGTATGTTGAAATAGCCAATCGTACTTAAATATTACTGCTATATGTAAAAATGGTTACTATAACAATATTTTCAATAAAATACGGTATCGAGTAAATATATTTAAGCGTTTTTATAACACATATCAATGTGTTAATTAATTATACATAGATTTCTAACGTATAATTATATATTAAATAATTTATTCTTACTTATCTTATTATCTATACAGTACATAGATATACAGGGCGACAGAACTCTATAATATGAGATATCAGTCGAAAGCAATTTTTACATAGAAGAACAGAGTATAAGAAGGAAATAAAAGGAATTTAATCACTTTTTTTATCGCTAGTTGATTGGACGCATTTGCTGTATTCGTCGTTTAACCGATCATATTCCTTGGCAAGGGATTCAGCTTGCGACTTTATAGCTTCTTTATCTTTCTTTTCTCTCGCAAGTTGATTTTCCAATTCTTGATTTTTTATTTGTAATTCGTTAATCTGAGCTTTCCATTCTAATGTTACTTTATCATGAGCTTCGGACGAGTCATTCTGAACAGTCTCTCCGCTAATTTTTTGTTGTAACAACAAATGTTTCGCTGTTGTAGTTGCCGATTCAGCTTGACGCGTAACTGCTTCACTTCGTGCCAGTAGAACGGCTTGATTAGAGATTAAAATTACAAGACGACGTATAACGAGACTTAAGAACAGTGAAAAACCAGATATATGAAAGTTACGTTGCGCCCTGAATAGTTTCATACTACCTGTATAAAATAATAATAGAATCAGAATCAAATCCTAAATTCAAGATAGATATAATATCATATGTGATAAAAAATATGAATATACACCTTGCAATCCGGCATCGACATGATGATGATCTCTCTCTACAGCTACAACTGTTGAATACTTTCGCATTTCTCTAATAGCATCTAATAAAATCACAACTAATATCGCAAGCAAAATTAAGAAATAAATTGATGCTCTATCGCTTAAACTTTTTAAAAACTGGGATTTAAAAATCTTCTGCCATCTTGTAGGCGAAATTATTGGTAACACCAATAGTAAAACTATTATGACTTCGACATACAGAAATCCAGCGATTAAAGACCACTGAAGACTCATGATTAAATATTGCTTTAATTTCTGTAAATATCTAAAAATATCACAAAACGTTTAGATGCTGCATATTCATCTTTCCAGTTGAAAATTTTTATAAACACCATCAAAAATATTTTTACCGAGAGATGTTTATAGAAAATATGTCAGAATTTTATATTCATACGAACAGAAATGTTTAATAAAAATCATTTAATTAGATATGTAGGTACCTCTATAACATACGAGATATTATAATACTGAAATCTTTATGAGTAAAAATAAAATTACTGCCTTTTCTTATTACAATCCAATAGTTTTCGATGCATAGAATCTGAAAATGCAAATCTTAATTTCAACAATCCAGCGATTCAAAAGTTGTACGTATGTAAAGTCAAGCGTTTTTAACGTATTTAGCAGCTTATTTTAATGCCATGCTACTTCTATCTATCACCTGATTGACACGCACAAATGAGCATTTATTCTCCTTCGTTTTTTTTTCGCTGGGTACCTTCGCCGGCTGTAATTAAAGTATTGACACGTATTGTAGATAAACCTTACACATAAATTAACACATTAACGTAGGCGGCTGGAATCTTGTGACTAACTCCAACCTAATTCAGTACTCACTTACAAATTCCATGCTCTAATTTTTACTGTTTTAGGGGCATATACCTCAACGAAAATATTTAACTTTTCCCGTCTAATTGGTCGCCGCTCACGTGTATCTGTTATAGCAAGCGACTCCAATCACTGAACGAATCGTGGATAGAAAAGCCAACATGACTGGTCAAAAAGTAAGCTGTCAAAAATACGCTAAGAATGCTCAACTTTACGTACTCGTAACATTTACACTGCTGGATTCCTAAAGTTAAGACTTACATTTTTGGATTCTATCCATTTAAAGCTATTGTACTGAAAAATGACAATAATTTTGTTCCCATTAAATCAAAGTTCCGCCCGTATCGTTATCTTAATAAAATATTAATTCTTATCCTTACCTTCTATTTATTTCTTTTTTTCTTTCTTTTTTCCCTTTTTTTTTCTTTTTTCCTTTTCTTTTCCTTCGCAACTGTAACAAAAATTATTATCGTATAATAACATCTTTAAACATCTTTATGTATAATAATGACAAAAATTAAAATTAACAACAGTGTAACCAAAGTTAAAAATAAAAAAATAGTCAACAACACATGTCATTTGTTTAGACTATTTCTATATTTTTAAACATATTACATACATTCTAACCAATATTTATATATATTTATTTATAGTAAGCGTTTAAAAACTATTATTTTAATACATTTAAAACAAACTGACCTGTTAATCATGTTCACATAAACACTTGCTAGGGAAAACCGTTTTAAGATTAGTTTGTGAAAAATCAATATGGAAGACAACAAAGTCCTCTTTTTTTCGAAATAGATAAAGGATCAGTAGACTGTTTCTGCCTCTGCCTCTGCCTCTGCCTCTGTCTCTGTTTCAGATATTTATAGCATTTCGCGCAGAATGTAAATCTTCTTGTTTTCCATGTTGATTTTTCACGACTCAATTTTCTTCTATACTTTTGGCAGGGAGGAAATATTCTACTACATATTTCTGTAACTGCGTATTTATGTATCCTGACTTATCATCAGATTTGTCAATATTTAGCTAATAATTCATATATATTAATATATTTTTTAATGTATCGTAATACAACGATATATTTCTATAGATTCAGATTATTTTATTATCTGATATATATTATCATTCCATTATATGATATTATAGATTCCGTTAAAAATATATGGTCATATTTATATTTGTATACATGTGACGTATATTTGGCAATTAAAAACTCATATTCTTAATATAAACATTCCACAAATTACAGGTACAATGGCCTTGACGGGCTAGGTGTCCGGGTTAAAAACTAAGGCTATTACCGTCACGAATATACATGTTAAAAACAGTATAAAAGATCTTATATCACGTGCATTCAAACATTTAAATACAATGCACAATGCATGAGAATTCTGAGGGGTAGAGACGAGGAAGAGTGAAGAAATAATGTTTCAAAAATTAACGGTTATTGTTAGGAAATATTGATATTACCTTTTTAGTATGAAATTAAAGGTTAGTATTCTTGTGCCAAGATAAGGAATCAATCAGATAAATCTTATTAGAAAGAAATTATGTTTGTATGCTTTATTACTGTTACCTGTTGTTACTTTTAACAGAAAGCTCTCTGCTAACAATCGCGAAATTTGTAGGTTATATATTTATTCCCGAATTTTAATTTATATATTTGAATGAAATAAAACTAAAATTATATTATAGAGATTTTAAGAAAATGCAAGGTAATTTTTAATTTCTGCTTCCTGATATTACTATAAGTTACTTAATGCACAGGCGACTCCTGTGGATACAAGAATGTATTTATAGAATATCTTACCCTTTACTTTTCTTTTTTCCTCTTTTCCTTTATAATGATTCTATATGATTCTCTATGATCTCTATAATTATTTTTATAATAAATGATTATATTTTTGTGAATATACATTTATGAAAACACTTAAACATATGTATATTTTGAAAAGAATCGCCTTCTTACCTATAATTTAAGTAAATACTTATGTTACAAAGCGAAATTCGAATTTGCGTGAGAATTGTGAACTTACCCTTACGATAAAATTTTGTATTGTATGTATATGTATACCTACCTATATATATGTATGCATGTATGTATATACAATGTGTGTAGGTTACATGTTACATATTTTTTTCCTGATCAACGTATATTTAAACATATTACTGTAATAACAATAGAACGGTACCGTATCTTTGATGTACATCTAAATCCAATTGTCTTTATCATATGCATATAAATAATTACAGTGGTTGTGTAAATGTTATGTCTTATTCATGATAAATAAAACATTAATTTTAATCGATACAGTGTTCCCAGATTTTGGTATAGTTGTAATCTTATTAATAGATAATAATAGTTTTGCAAGCAGTTGCTATATTATCGATTGCAGTAATTAAATTAAAGTATGTAAAAAATAAAGGATACGTACACATTTGCTGTCATACGTGCATTGACATTACTCGCAAATCTGTTAATATTCAGTTAGTAAAACAAAAAAAGGACATAAAAATTCTTACATACGTATGTGTGCGATTTGACTAAATATTAACAACAAAAAAAAAAAAGGAATTACAAGAAGAATGTAGTGAAAAATGTATTTTCCTTTTTCATAAAATATTATTTTGGTATAACAGAACTTTTGACATTTAACAATAAGAAACGTAATATTGAAATTGTGATCAAGAGATATTGCTTTCAATTTTATTAGTTTGCTTGCTTTATTAAATGCTAGTACAGATCATACTACAGATGTATAATATTAGTATGATACTTGTATTTGCATAAAAAATCCATTGTATTAATATGCTTAAAAAGTGTTAAAAAGAATTATTTATTTATATTAATCTTGCATGTGTTTCAGGTAACCAGTCGTACAGTTTATTTAATTATTGGTGACAAAACATTTCTACTGACAGAGGTAATAAGATTTGCAAGTAATTTGTTGTGAGTTTATCAAAAAACAAATTTAAACAGACAATATGGGTTCTGGACAAAGTACTCGTAAACTTACTATCAATAACGAAGAAATAGGTGTAATAGAAATATCAGAATCCGTTGTGGAGCGTTTAACTCAAAAAGTGCCTGAAACAAATATTAACATGGCAAGTGAAGTAAGACCTACTACTTTAGCGGAGCCGTCTTCTAAAAGAACTGTTTCTCAACAATTACCTCAAAGTGGTGATATACCAGCGAATGTTGGATATCCCACATATCATCCACAATTAACTTTAACCGCTCTTCAAATACAGCAACAGAATGAACAAGAATTTCGTAAACAGGATAATTATTGGCAACAACGTTTGCAGAAATTGGAACAGAAACATTCAGAAATTAATGAAATCATTAACGCAGAATATAAAAAAGCAGCGGAACAATTATATATTGATGGTATATATAAATTTGCCACTTTCTTTTGTAAAATACGAATACTCTGTATGGTATTCATAATTAAATTAGTCTTATATTAACCACTCTTTATATTTTGTTTGTTAACATTCGTTAATAATTATTAATAATTGTACGCATGATCATTCTTTTTTAAACTTTCATAAGATTTATATATTTAAAATATTTATTGCTTTGTACAATTTCTACACATATACTCATACATGCACACCGCGTGTATACATTTTTAAGTTAAATATATATATATTATACAAACAAATTAAGTTAAATACATATATATTATATATATATATATATATTATACAGGTACAGATATAAGTAGCATTCTTTAAACACTATATTGTTTATAAATTGTTTATACTGCAAATTGATAATTTACCTTTTATTATCTCTTTTTGTAGGTAAAAAAGGGGTAAATATTCATGATACTGTCCAACCATGCAAAAATAGTTCTGAGAAAGTGTTCAAATGTTACCAGGACCATCCTAAAGAAATTCTGAAGTGTTCTACCTTAGTCGAAGAGTTTTCTAATTGCGTAGATCAGCGTCGTGCTCGTGTGATTGCAGCACGTTGTTAATATATCTTAATATTGAATTATTAGTAGCCAAACGTAATGTTATTTAATAAAAAAATTTCAAAAAATAAATTATCTGAAAATAAATTATGTAATATATATATATATATATTCAGACTTTGTACACTTATTTTTATAATACTAATAACAATAAGTAATATTCCTATTATGAAATATCACATTTAAATAATATAAAAATACAACCAATGAAAACAAGTTTGATTAAAAACAAGAAAAGGAAATGGCAGTTAGAAATAGAATACTAAATATACATATGTAATCCTGAGAATCACATTGATGTGTTACGTATATGTCTCATATGATTCGAAATGATTCGAAAAAAATTATTTGTTAAGTGATAATTATCATTATTGTAATTTTGTATCAATACTCTTTATTTATTAGGCTAAAATTTGAATAATAGATGTAATAGAAGCACGTTTTTTTTAATAGAACCATTCATCTTTATTGTTTATGTTTTTCGCGTTTCTGCCTTTATACTCTTCTAATTAATTTCTATTAAAAAGCGAGAAAATCAAAGACACGTATATACATAGTCATATCATTATAATTACGTCTTTCGTCCTATCATTTCGTCTGGCTAAAATTTCTTCATATCTAAACTCATTTCCATAAATCTTTTCTAGGAGATGACTTACTTTTAATTCTCATAGCCTAATTTCGCCCCTGAAATACAATAACTTCCTGCCCAAACATCTTTTTTGTACCGTTACAAATAAGAGAGTAATCAAGGGTGGCAGAGTTAGGTGGAACGGCTTGTATAAATTTATGATTATCTTTTAATTTACTTTGAAAACTGTATTCACAATACATACATATGCATACTTCGCACTTTGTACCATTTATTTTTATACTATACGTGGAGATACCAGTTACTTGTTACATACTGGTATGTATTTTTAGTGACTAATGTTTTGAATAAAATCATATAGCTTTTAGTTTAATTAATTAATTGATTAATTATGACGAAATAGTCAAATACTGGCCAATTTTGTATATTTAGCGCATTACAATTAGTGCAAAATAAGCAACTTTTGCCAATTAATAATATAAACATCAAGATTGCTAGTATCACTTGCCAATTGGAAACGTTTTAGTAAGAAATTAAGTAAAGTAAAATAAGGTAAAGATGAATCATTTTACTTGTTACGGATCTAAATACGATATATAATATATTGCTTTATTATTCAATATCGAAATACTTTTGACTTCGTGCAAATATATTGCTAAGTTTGAAATATTGGCAATCCTGATGATGAATGAATCATCATATAGTTGATAGCAGTTAACTAACAGGTTAGTTTAGATTTTAAAGGTATTAAGGTGACTGTTTTTATATTATTTACGTCGTCTGTAATATATTTAATACGCATTCTAAGGACATAAAAAATATTTTAAATAGATAATATGTATTTATTTCTTCTTGGTACTTGATACAATTTAAAACTTAATTTTATAATTTCTATTTTGCATAATGTCCGATGATAAACATTTGCAGTTATATGTACAGATAGAATTTGATCGATGTCAATCAATTAAAGTTTCATTTCAGTTAAACAAATTTCTAGATCATAAATAACTGATCTAATAATTTTTATCTAATTCTTATTACATGTTAGTACGAGTCCAATATTATTATATATTTTCTAGTTTGTTTATGTTTCTATAATTAATTACATTTATTCAAATTGTTAATGCAGACGATGAACAGTTAGTTTGAATTTAATACTTTATTGCTATTAATTTCAGTAAGTTGTTCTTGTATGTATGTATGTAATTATTATTATTATTGACAATAATAATTTTTCTATATGATATTTCAGATGTGTAAATCCGTTACAATAACAAATAAACATGAGCCTGCACTGGACTTTAATTGCTGGATTTCTTTATTTTGAAATTGTAGTAGTTTTATTATTAGTATTACCAATTATTTCACCTAAAAGATGGCAGAAGCTTTTTAAATCTAAATTTCTAAAAAGTTTAAGTAGTCAAGCATCAGTTTACTTCTTATTTTTACTTGGAATATTGGTTTTGTTTCTATTGGACGCTATTAGAGAAATGCGAAAATATTCTACAGTTACCGAACATAAAGAATATCATTTGAATGCTGAAATGCAAGGTGTGTGTGTATATATATATATTTCTAGTGGTATATTTATGGTATTTTATCTATTTGGGGAACTAATTTCTATTCCATTATTACTTTACGTAGGCAATATGAGATTATTCAGAGCGGAACGAAACTTTTACATAGCTGGTTTCGCACTGTTTTTAAGTCTTGTTATACATCGACTTGTGATTTTAATCTCTACTCAAGCCACTCTGTTGGCACAAAATGAAGCAGCTATGCGTCAGGCTGAATCTGCTACTACAACAGCGAAACATTTATTGTCGCAAAAAACAATCGGAGAGATTGCACAAAATGACTCAAACGAAGCTCACGACGAAGAAATAACAGAATGGAAGAATCAAGTTAAGGAGCTGCAAACGAAAAATCAAGAATTGGAACATCAGCTCACAAAAGAAAAGAAAGATAAAGAAGCAATAAAATCACAAGCTGAATCTCTTACCAAGGAGTATGACCGCTTAAACGACGAACATAGCAAATGCCTTTGTTCAAGCGGTAATAAGAAAAGTGATTAAACGATGGTTTTGTTACATCCTTCGTCCTTTTTAAGTTTTTCTTCTTCGTTATTTAATATTTGCATCAAATTTTGTTATAATTATACGTATTTTACATTATATACATATATTCTATATTATATGATATATATGTATATGTATATATATTAGTATATGATAATTATATATATGTATATGTATATATTATACATTAATTTGTGTATTGTATAGCATTGTATGGAGGATAAATGATGAAAGTATAAAGTATTTAAAATAAGTAATTCAATGTTACAAAATAACCGTCGTCCAGCGTATGTTGGGTTATTCTTATAGTCCTCGCGAAAGGTTCGTGAAGAAAAATATATACTAATCATAATAAAACATAAAGTTAAGATCAATAAGATCTATTTTTACTTATTTCCTTTTTAATTATCTTTTGTATTTTACATCTGGATCCTATTAAATACAATCTGTTTCTCATGATAATGTGCAAAATACACATGTCATAATACATATGTACATATGTAGAGTTATAAAAAGCAGTATAACACGTTGTGTAAAACTAACTATATGTAACAGTTTAACCTCTAAACAATCGTCATTGTATGTCTAACAATCAAGAAAATAATGTAAAGAAACGATTCTCAAAAACGTACGCATACGTGTATTATTAGTTATAAGTTAACGTGTTATCCATATTTACGAAATTAGATCTAGGTGTAACCACGTCGGAAAATCGAACTGTTATTTCAGTTATTGCCATATTTTCAGTGAAGAATTGAGTTAAAGTTTCAACACTTGCTCGAGGCTGACGATCAAATGGATGTTATACCATAGCATATGCATTTGGAGACTTCCTATCCATCGGTCCACGGTAACACGCCAGCATCTTTGCAACCAGTTGATTCGTTCTATTCAACCTACATATATGTACATGTAATGCAAACAACTATAGGTGTAATCGATTAATTTTATTTTCTGTTTTCAATAACAGAAGTTGACCAGTATGTATCAACCATGAAGAAAGATATTGTTTATTTGCGACGACATGTCGTATGTACGAGTATATATTTAAGTATCATCGAAAATAGTAAATTGCTATTTTACTTTTAAACGATTTATAGCGACTAATCGGAGTGTGTGAACGATGCAATCGTAAAATGCACTATTAACAAAGTAAAATACCATAATAACATTACTATACTAATAGAATTAATAAAAAGTTTTCAAAAGCATGTATCCATCTAATAAACAAATCTAATGTAATAGACAAAGGAAATCTTTAATTGAGACCAGTAAATTAGAATTGTAAGCATATATATATATATATTATATATTAATATATATATATATATATATATATGTATATATATATATATATAAATAAGTATATAGGAATCATGTATGAAAAATCAATGTAATTTAAGTGAGTGAATCTGGCGAGTATCGAACCACGCGGAATGAAATCAAGTCTGCGCCGCTCCTTCTCCTTTTTCCACTGTTTTATCACTTGTTGTTAGACCGCGCAAGTACACGTTGTTATAATATTTAGCAGGTGAAACGAATCTCCATGATATTTACCAAACATCATCGATCCGGATAGGGGACGGACGAAGCAATTATCTCCTATTAGGAGACAAAAATGTTAGCCGCCATAAAATATCTCCAAGTACATCGAATCCATCTTTCACGGTTAATAAGACTCTTTCGCCTCTTGTATCGATTCGATTGATAGATGCGGTCACATCATCTTTTCGAATCCTGAATGTCGAAATTTAGATCATCTGCTGGCCGATCGGTAAATTGGTTCGGATGGTTGATCAAATAGATACAAGATCCAAGATACCGGGCTTATCGCTCGCTATTTCACCCGAAAACTTTTCAAGTTATAAGCATACAGAACTAGCAGGATACTATGATCTCTTCGAAATCACAAGGCCCGCCGCAAAAATCTAAAGTAAGCTATGATTGAGATTAAAATGTAGATACATTGTACATACGTAACCATATTTATTTTTTTTCGGCATTTTTGTTCTCCCGTTTTCAAGGGTAAAGAATAACGATCGTCGTTAACTAAATCAAAAATATTTATTTTGCACTTCATTGAAAATATGTACATGTATATTTTAAGATTTCCAATTAGAAAATTTTATTTCAAAGTTTTGAGAGAGCATGTTATATATGTACACCTAATTTATAATTCCGCATTGATAAGACTTCTACCTTTAGGGTAAGTAAGGAAGGTAGAAAATAAAGATGAAAAGAAAAGATTGCAAGTGAACATGAAAAAGAAGAGCGAATGATGTGCGAGGGGTGTCGGGATAAAAAGAAACGAATGGAAATAAGGAAAGGATATTTTGCAGTATTTTTCCTTGAAATATTCCTCTCTCGTGCATGAGAACAACGTATCTTCTTAATAATCTTTGGAATGCAGAAAGTATTTAAACTGGTATTTTCATAAATACCACATACGAAAATACGTATATGTATTCACTTTTTCTTTCTCGTCGAAAATTAATTGTAAGTTTACAATAATCCGTTTTGATCAAATATATGCATTTATAAAAAAAATTCAGAGAATATTGACGGGAGTACGATTGCGACTGATGAAATTCTCAATCGAAGTTCGCTGGTTCGTTTAAAGTTTTAAATGCTTCGTTGTTCAGTTTCGTCTGTCTGTTTTCGTTGTTTCTATTATAGATACGAGATTTTTAAGCTTCCCCGTCCATTCGAAATTACCTAGTCGAATATAAGAGATTTTGTTATAATCGAGATCGAGGTGCAATGGCCTTTGGCATCTGTTTCGCAAATCACCGTATGTAACGATAGAAAATAAGTGAACGAATAAGTGAAACTAAACGAAAATTCATTTGGTACATATAAATTATGGCTTACAAAACAGTTTATAAAACGGGATTAATCGGAGTTACATCAGGACTACATACATACATACATACATGCACGAAATCTCTTATAGAAGCGACAGTGTGTAAAGGGTATTTATTATTTATACCGATATTTATTTATTCCGATAAAAAATCGGAAAATAGAGGAAGAAAAAAGAAGAAAGGGAAATTATGGAGGAGGCGGAAAAAAAGAAACGGAAGGAACGAAAAAAAAAGAGACGATGACTCAAGAAGTGAAAGGTTGACTGTTTATTCGTCTGTCTGTTTCTCTGTTCGATTGCATGATCTTTATTGTAAACGAAAGGCATCCGCCCCCCCCCCCATTCCGTTTCGTAGATCTGAAACGTGTTCCAAAAATTCTCGTCGGGATAGATTTGACGGTGAAGAAGTGGAGATGGGTGGTCTTTCTTTCTCGGCTTTCGTCAATAGCAATCGATCGTCGTTCGTTAGTCTGCGTTTATCAACGAACCAAGTCGCGACTTGTAAACAAGAGTGTGATTCTGATTCTGATACATAAGTGTTTACATCGTTTCCTTTCTTCCGTTCAATTGACTCGAAGTAAAATATGTTCTGTTAAAGTATTGAATATAAATTAATCGACTAAAACTTTTTACGGCTACATAAAAAAAAAAAAAAAAAAATGCTATTCTTCGATTAAAATGAAGAATCCTGTGTAAAGTGTTGATAAAATCCTATTCGATACGGTGAAAAAGATAAACAAGAACCTTAAAGTGGAACGATTCGATTCGTTAACTTAACTTCTCCCCAAAGTATTCAAAATTTGACGGAACAGTTTGAAATAATACGATCGTGGCCTGCAGTGTATTCTTTAATATCTTTTATACTAGATCAAATCTTTTGTAAACGTTAATGCGTACAGTGATATATTCCTTCTCTTTTTATTTATCATAGGAATTACTTGTTATTTAATTTATTATAGGAATTATTTGTTGGAAGAAATTATTTGTTATTTAATAAAAGCTGTGGCAAAAAATTTTTTAAATGGAAAGCGACGCAAACCATATGGAGGAAGAATTAATCGAAAGGAGGAGAGCGACCACCTTGGAAGAGTGTTCCCGTATAATCGGGGTGAACGGCGTGGTTCGTCACAACAGAGACTCGTTTAAACAACTGTTGCTGGATCTGGTGAATATTTTACTAACTTAATAATCGAGTCGATCGGAAGTAAATATTTTTATGAAAATTTCGAAATGTTTATCTCTTTTCATTCATTACGTGTATTAATAATCTCACAAATATAATATAATATAATACAAATATAATATAAATTCTAATATTTTGAGATATTACACACACGTATAGAGATAATGTTACACAGCGGTATCTATACTCTACATATGTACATATCTCTACATGTACACAAGAAACAAACGAATAGTTACGAATAAAATTAGAATAAAATTAGAACGAACGGAAAAAGATGCTATCGGGCCGATTCCGATTTTCTCATTCCACTTTCATTATCATGGTGAAAGCGTACCATGGTGTATCATGGGCACATAAAGGGAAGTAAAACGGTAAACTCCAGATACATATGTACATACTATATACATATATATTTTAATATAGCTACGTATACCAGAAGAAATCCTGATCTTACAACGAACAAGATTTTAGAAGCGATTGTTGCAATCTAGAGCTTCTAGCAATCTAGAGCTTCTAGCAATCTAGAGAGGTAGGTAGGTAGGTAGGTAGGTAAAGAAGAATCTCAGCTTAAACGTACTAACTAAAACCATACTAAGAAAACTTGACCAAAATGTTACGAAACATGGTGAATGTTGAACAGTACATATTCAGGGAATATACAGATATGTATGTATATCAGCCGTTCGGTGATTCAAGAGTCGAAGTCAGGGGGCAATTATAAGTAACTGTCTGATTAAAGGAGAAAGATTGCATAGGTATTGGGCGGTTTTAGGAAAGCTGAAAAGAGACAAAACGATAAGAAATAAGACAAGGTCGTGCTTTCCATTGAAAGCAAATAACGCCAAGGTTAGATCGTTATCGAGCAGAGGAATGATTTAATATCGGAGAATTCGCTCGCTCAAGGGAAAATGAGAGACAACGGAGACGGGACCGGAGGTAACGGCAATGGGATTTATCGAAGGCCGGAGATTTCGATCAAGGTGACCGATTGCCCGGAGCCAACGAGCCTCGTTCAGCCTCACGCTTCACGTTTCATGCCTCCGGCATATTCAGTGCTCGTCATTCGGTCGTGTTCGATCGATTTTTACTCGATGATGATCCTGTTTCTCGAACAGAGAAACGAGGAACGAGACAAAAGATTACTCGGTGTTACCGGCATTACCGGTGTCGGACCCCGGTTAACCCTTTACACTTTATACCGCGAAATAAGCAAGTGTGTTAAAGAGGGGGTTTTCTTTTTTCGTAATTTGTGGTAGCGGCACGATATCATTCGAACAAATACAATATACCGTTATGCCTACCGTATTATGGTGTATAATCGCATCCATGATTATGAAAGAGGTATGACGATGAGTTGAAAATCTGAAAAATCCAAATTTATTATTATGTGAAATAATATACATATAGAGTAATATGCTGCAAGTATTCCAGTAAAATAATTGTAAATTGATCGTTTTTTAAACATGCACAAATTTCTAATCGTGCCTATATTTTACGAAAAATTGAAATACCAACTATTAAACATTTGTTGTTAACTAAATTACATTTACAATTACAATTACAATTAAATTTATTTAACTAAATTTACTTTCTTGCCAGTTTACGTTATATATCTTGTAAATATCGATTGTGTCGATTATATTTTCTATACGCGTTGTTATTGTTCATTTTTACGGAGAATACATTTTTTTGTCATTAGGTGGTAATGACAAAATTCGCAATCACTTAGTTCGCAATCACCCAGTATATTTCAGAGACTGCTTCATCTCAGAAAATATGTACTCATTCGCTCGAATCATAAGCTTTTGAAAATATCACTTATTAAAATATCCTTACTACTCCAAGCTTTTTATTTTCTTCCTTATATCATTATATTATATAGTGATTTTCAATAATTTAGAGGTTTAAGATGGAAGAAAAGACATTTCTTCCTCGATAAATTATACCAATTACGCTTTTCACCTTCTCTAAAATCTTCAAAATAATATACATTTCAGACGTTGATGGAAAAAGTGTTTTCATTGTTCGACCGCAATCAGGATAAAATATTGACGCAGGATGAGTGGATCGAATTCTTGAAGGGAAGATTGAAGTGAGACCTATTATATGTATACATGTATTTATTATCTGCAAAATCATGTTACAAATAAACACTACCTTTTTACATTTATCGTTTACATATTACATACGTTGTATTAAACTTCTATGTTATTGTGACAGATATGACAAACCAAACGATCTTATTATCCAGCTCGAGAACGTTGCATACAGCATATGTGGCGATAATCCAGTAACTTTTCCGAAATTTCAGCAGATATTTTCTACTAAAGAGGTAAGCGTTATCGTACGTTTACTAGGACACCGATCTACATGTACATGCATACATTACAGATCGTAGATAAATTATTTCGACGGATTGACGAAGAAAACTTGGGATATGTAACATCGTTTCAAATCATGGAATTCCTCTCGACCATTAGCAATACAAGGTAACATTATTATCGTCGCGTAATTATCTGGAAAGAAATTTGATCAATATATATATCCTAATTTCTTAAGATCTTTTATTACGTCATTTGTTACGTATTTGTCAATAGCTCGTTGATGTCTTATAAAATTTGTTCAAAGACCACTCGCCGGCTTCGACAAGCGCAGTTTGGAATGGCTGGAGAAACTTTTTAAACAGACGGTGGGCAATGAAAAGGAAATTAGGCGCGAAGAATTTAACAAAATCGTCACTTCGAAGAACGTAGGCAGAAGGCATAAGTATTTCACATTTCAAATTTGCAGTTTAATCTTCTTCTCTCGAATTTCCTTCTTTTTCTATTTAAAATTCGATTTCGTTCATTTTATAATACGAAATATTAGATACATATAATATTAGACACCATTGATTGGTCACCACCCCTTATTGTTACACCTCGGTACTTTACCATACATATCTATCATTGATTCAACTTCAACTATCAACAGTATAAAAAGAACAGTAAATGTTCACATACTCCTGAAATATAATCGCAGATATAATTTCTTTTCAGCCGTTTTTCACCGACCGGGTGTTCCAAATTTTCGACAAGGATAATTCTGGAACGATATCGCTTCAAGAGTTCCTCGATGCGATGCATCAGTTCGCTGGAAAGAGTCCCGACGATAAGATAAAATTTCTCTTCAAAGTTTACGACATAGATGGTGACGTAACTTTAAATATTAAACGAAATTTCTATCAGAAGAACAAAGTGCTAACTATAATAATCGAAATTATCGAATCTAAACTGTTGTGAAATCTGTTGTTCGTGAAAAGGTGACGGATTAATACAACTTCGTGAATTGGAACACGTGATGAGAGCCTGTATGGAAGAAAATGGTATACAATTTAACGAAGAACAAATTGAGGAATTAACTGTGGCCCTGTTTGATGATGCTGATCGAGCTAACCGAGGTGCCATCACCTTTGAAGCCTTAAAAAAACAATTGGAGAAGCACGAAGGCTTATTAGAAAATTTATCGATTAGGTGAAAAGGGCTCTATCGGAAAATCACATTTTCCGTTTATTTTAACTGGGAATCCTCTTAACTAAAGAAAAGTCTTAAGAAAACTCTTAACAACGAATATTGAATTACAGTATCGACCGATGGCTGGTACCGCCAAAGCCGGAAACGAAGCGAAAATCACGATTACAATTCCTCACCACTTCATTGCGCCCTTATCAGTTAACGAAGCCATATATGAAAAACAATTACGTTTACATCGTTTTCATCTCGATCTTCGTCTTAATCAATGTGGCCTTATTCCTAACAAGACTCTACGAATATAGAACGTCTAATGGCTACGTCATGGTTGCGCGTGCCTGTGGTAAAAGTTTCGCCTTTGCTATATTTTATAAATCACCCTGACTGATCATTATCAGACTGGTCACACCGGAATATCATTCGTATTTTCATAAACGTAATTTTAATACAGGTCAGTGTTTAAACTTCAACTGCAGTTTCATCCTGGTTCTTATGTTGCGTCAGTGTATTACCTTCCTACGAACTCATGGCTTTAATTCTGTACTACCATTAGATCAACATATCTATCTTCACAAAGTGACTGGAGCTCTAATTGGTATCTTCAGCGTAGTACACACGGTGATGCACCTTCTTAATTTTGGTACGATACCATATTATACCACGATACGATACAATTGTACAAAGTACAGTATCATCGGGTCGTGCGTAAAGTTCCGTCGAATTTCCCAAGAAGAATGCTCGCAAATTATTCTTTAGTCAACTGTAATATTCATTCGGATATCAACTGTAATTAAGGAAAATTTTATTCTAAAAGCGTTAAATGTTTTTAGGCACTATTGTGGTGTATGACGAGGCTTTTAACTACAATAACTATACAATGTATGAGTGGCTATTAACAAGTCGGCCAGCTCTATTTGGGCTCATAGGAGGTTATGCAAACCCTACTGGAGTCGTCCTTATCGTTCTCCTTGTCGTAATAACGATGTGCTCCATGCCGTTTGTTCGACGCGGTGGATGTTTCGAGGTAATAAGTAATCTCTCGTTGCAGCCGTTACATCATCTTACAATTAGACGTTAGTAAATTAACAAGTATATCGATCGATAGACTTTAGAGAAGAATCCAAACCGTTTAAGGTGTAACCGTTTAAGAAACATTGTTATCTAAATTTGTCAAGTTCAAGAGAGATATTTCCTATAAAATATGGCAATTCATTTTTATCGTATAATACGCTGCTGCTATGCTGCCTACATTGAAATAAACATAGCATAAAATAGAAAATACTTTACAGATATTCTTACTTAAAATCGAAAATACTTTACAGATATTCTTACTTAAAATAGAAAATACTTTACAGAAATATTTTACAGATATTTTATTGGTCACACTTATTATACATACCATTCTGGATTTTGACGATACTACATGGACCGAATTTCTGGAAATGGTTCATAGGACCAGGTACCATATACATGCTGGAAAGGATACGTCGAATTGCCTGGTCTCGTTCACAATTGGGAAAAACGTACATAAGCTCAGGCCTTCTGCTACCATCGAGAGTGACGCATTTAGTCATCAAGAGACCTCCACATTTCGTCTTCCATCCCGGCGATTATGTTTTCGTCAACGTTCCAGTTATAGCTCGTTACGAATGGCATCCTTTCACTATTAGCAGCGCTCCAGAACAAGAAGGTTCAAATAATTTATTTTAGACAACTAATTCCAAATTATGCGTTTATTTTAGCGTTTCTTATGCGCTTATGCAAAAAATACACAAAACCCGTACATATGGGTACATAATACGCAGATATGTGTGTATACATGTAGGATACCTAAATACAAAATATCTAGAATAGGGTATTCGTTACAAATTCTCGTTAGTGAATCGTATCTTTATTTTACTTTTACATCTTTATAGTATGTATAGTTTATAAAAATATGAATTTGCATAAATAGTCCGCAGTCTGGAAATAATTCGTACCAAGTCATCGCACGAGTAATGCTGTTTTCCTTTTTCTTTTTTTTTTTTCAATTTAAACAAATGTTCGTATCTCGTTTAGGTGACGTAGTTGATCAGATAGAAAAGTCATCAGGTATTATAATATATATATATACATAAAGTACACATCTTATGTTTGATTTTCACAGATTACATATGGCTTCACATACGAGCAGTAGGTGAATGGACGAATAGTCTTTACTCGTACTTTGAGAAAGAGCAGATAAAACTTCAAAGAAACAATACATTTCCTGTTGAGAGTTGCAGCAGCACCAGCGATGCTCCTAAGCAAATGTGAGTTCCGTGCAGTTCTGTTTATCGGTTGACCCGTATAGTTGAAACTCTCGCTATACATATACATGTGTATGTAGTACGTAGACAGACAACAGACGATAAATGAAAGATACATCATTCTTAATCGTTTCCTATTCCTTCGCGATATAGATATCTTAACGAAAAACAACAACTAAATGCCAATGACAAGATACTCTGTACCAATACGACAAACGGAAATCATCGTTGTTTCGACAATTCTGTGTTTGTTCCTGACAGTGAAAAAATAATACACTCGCCACAATCTGCAAGCGGTAATTTATTTGAATTTTGTTAAATTATTCGAAATCCGAAGGTCTTTTAGAATCAAAGTTTATTTGCTTCGTAACATGTTCTATCTCGAATTTGAAATCTCGAATTATTATCAGAATTTCTCAAATTGCTTTCCAAGACGCTTTCTATAATTCTTACTCGTTTTATTCTTTTACTTTTACTTCGTAAAATTAGGCACAGCAGATAACAACACGTTATCGAACAAGCGGCAACTTCGTCATTCGCTGTTTAGTAGCAGGATCCCTTTGGAAAAGTCTATTTCGGTACCTAACATGCTGCCAGGAAGGAAGAAAAGTGAAAGATTAGCTGTGTAAGTAACAATAATTAATGTTTCAAAATTACAATTACATGTTATTGTTTTTATATTGAACAAAACAAAATATTCATAATCATATTTGTTCAAATATTAGAGAACTATTACTATTATAAATTATAATATTTTACGGAAAAAATTAATTTCGATGGCTACGTAAAACGATCAAGTCGTTTCTTTCACAGACTTCGCGATTACACAAGATCGGAATCGGAAAGAAACTTCAACGACCGTGAAATACGCCATAAGCGTTTAAAATCTATAGACCAGGCCTATTCCAGCCCGCAGAATAAAGGATTAGCACAAAGTTTCCGGTACATGCGAAATAAACCCACAATAATTGCTTTCAAGACTCCAAGTCTGGAAAACTACGAATTAGAATCAACAACATCCGCGAACGGATACGGTAAGTCACCGTGTTCCCACGTTTCTTCTTTCCCCGAAGTTAATCTTCTTTCAGAATAAATAGCAATTTTCTGTTTGAATAACGTGAACGCTCTACTTATTACTTATAAATAGAGTGGTTACCGATCTCCTCGATCACCAAATTTCAATCCCGTACAATATCTTTCGTTGAGAGCTACACATATCCAACTTTGACAAATTGCTTCGTCTTCCTTTAATACCTTTTTCAATACCTGTTTCAATTTTCTAATTAAACTGCGGATATCTGTGCAAATTGGTATTTCTATGAATACATGCAGATAGAAGAGCAGACAGAAGAGCTTGTTGTTTTTCTACTATTCGTTTTCTTTGAATATGATTCCCAAAACGTTTTCATTTCTTATCTCTTGCACCTTAAAATAAAAAACTTGCGATATGAAAGTAAATTGACAAAGTTCTTGATGAAATAGTAATGCCGCGAACAACCGTGGACGAATACGGGAGAAAATCATGGAATAATCCAATAATAAATACGATGCAAGCAGCAGCAGAGGAAGGTAGACTACAAATGAAATTCGAAGAAACTTCGAAAAGAGATTACGATGATATCAAATCTGACGATCCTTCGGATGTAACACTAAACTATACCGTCGGGAAACCATTGGAGGTATATTACATAAATATGCAATGCTTTAATTCAAAAGTTTAAACTACGTAAGTTTAAGTAATAGGGATGTTCGATATTTATTATGCTTCTACGTTGTATTATAAAGAAGTAATAAAAAAAATTTGAAATTCGATTTAAAGACCCTTTAGTAAAAAGGGTTATGTATATACGTAGGTAATAAAGGCAATTATGTAATAATAAAGTAATTGGTGTGACATATGGAAACTTGTAATTTAATTAGTAATTAAATCATTATGTATTCAGATTTTTCTGGATGGACCATACGGAGCTCCTTCGAGTCACATATTTCAGGCCCAACATGCGGTTTTAATCGCAACGGGAATCGGAGTAACACCTTTCGCTTCGATATTACAGTCCATCATGCATCGTTACTGGAAAGCCAGGCACACTTGTCCAAAATGCAAATTCTCCTGGGCCAGTGAAATACCTGCCACCGTGATGCATCTTCGTAAGGCAAGTATCTGTCTCAGTCTCTGTCACTTTTCTACGCAATCTTAGAAACTCTTTGAAATACTTTAAATGATATTCAGTATATGAAATTACACCGTCTTCACAAATCAAAATAAAAACCAAATATTCTCAAAATAATCCATATAGCGATAATTTCAAAGCATTTGGAATAAAGGATTTAGTATAGTATCCAGACTGTACAAATTTTTGGCCCGAATGTGCCTTTACGGGCACATATTTTCTGTCGCGAAAGCCGAAAATGAACCGGAAACGAGCGGTTCTGACCTATAAATTCATCCGAACATTTGACCGACGAATGTCTTAACTTTAAAAATCTGTGTAAGATTTATTACACGGAAGATTACACAGAAGTGAGATAAACAACAAGCGCTGAGCGATTTATTGAGCGACGGACGAACATACAGATGGGCGACGAAATCCTGTCGCAGTTGGTACTTTTAATATGACTAGAGATTTTTAATTAATATTGCCAGAACGATCGCCACGTACCAGCGAGCTGAAAAAGCGATACATAAGATAGAAATAGAAATAGAAAAAAAATAACTGCATAGAGGCCTCTTGTGTCCTTGTCTAACGGACGCTAACGGTTTGTTCTTCTTTTGCGAAACAGAAGAACTTTATTTCTCTGTTCTTCCAACCAACGGCACCGCAACGGTCTCGTTCGTGTCCATTCGAAATAATCTGACGACAGAACGGCGTCAGTCTGCATGCCTGATTAGACAACGATTAAAAGTCCTTCTATACATGCTTCTCTTTCTATTAACATGTCGCATCTGCTTACCTAATAACATATGACTCGCGTACTCAATCCTTGTATCACTGTATGCTCTTAACAAGGCTGTTCTTTTTAGTTCATCGTTCTTCTTACCTGTTTGCCGCTTGTCACGGATACGTACTAAAATACAAACATAATAACTGAAGATTGAGCGACAACCTTTTGTCTTTCTGTCCTTGTCTAATTAGACGTACACACTGACGCTGCTCGTGAAATCGATGTTGCACTTATATACTATACTATATATACTATATATGGTACGATAGCGCATGCATTATTGGACAAGGAACGCAAAAATTCTTTTCATTATATTCCTGCATCGTTTTTCCGACTCGCTCACGCACTCCATCTTCATATGTACTATCTCTATAGACCATAGAAAGCGGTGAGCGATAAGCGACGGAACGAGTGATGGCCAGAAGACAATGCTCTAAATGCCTATTTTGCCGCCTATCGCTTAAATTCTCGTATTCTCTGTATTTCTTGATTCGACAAGCTCATTGCTAATTGCTTCTCAGCTTTTGAAAACATTATCGATGTATCCATATGAAAAGTATATTAATTCTATTACTAAATAGTAAGTAGATAATATTAATAAATTCAATATATGTACGCATATATTTTATTTTAAAATATTTGATTATCAATGAATCGTCACATCTACAGGTAGACTTTTTCTGGATCAATAGAGATCAACGATCCTTTGAATGGTTCGTGAATTTATTATCGCAACTAGAAATGGAACAAGCAGAGTTAGGCATCGCTATGGAGCGGTTTCTTGAAATGCACATGTACATTACCAGTGCTTTGCAGAAGAACGATATGAAAGCCGTTACCTTGCAGCTAGCTATGGACTTGGTTCACCAAATGGTTCGAAATCGACAAATTTCTATCCTTCTTCGTTACTTCTCTACTTTTTCGTATTATTATTGGTGTAAATCAAACGAACAATGTCTTCACCACTGTCTAATAAAAGTTTTATTTTCCCCACATATTTTTAATCTTACATACGTATATTACGTACATGAAACATGATGAGTTTTAGTTTTCACAGTTTTTTTTTACAAATATTTTTGCAAAATATAGTTTTGCAATAGTTTTAACCCTTCTTTCGCTATGAAAGTCAGGAGATTTTATTTTTATTACCATTAACAAAATCCTTTCTATGTTCTCTCTTAAAGAAATCACCTTTTTCAAATATACTTCTATAAATTCTGTTATTAGAATGTTAAATATTATAGATGTACATAAGACTAAATTACTTACTATGCCGTCTGATGATTTTAATATATGCAATTATGCAAACAACATGTGGCTTTTTTTTTAATTATACGTATATTTGTTGTCACATGTGTATACACGTACTTCATAGCGTTCAAAGGGTTAAAAACGATTTTGATTTTTATAAAACGAAATGATTTTATAAAACGAAAAATTAGATAATTCCACAGAAATAAATGGCTTAATTTTTCAGGAAAAACGGGATCTTATAACAGGTTTAAAAACACGGACGAATGCTGGCCGACCGAACTGGGATAAAGTATTCAAGCAGCTTCAGGATCAGAAGAAAGGCAAAGTGACAGTCTTTTACTGTGGTCCGCCGCAACTGGCAAGAATTTTACGTTACAAGTGCGACCAATTCGGTTTTATCTTTAGAAAAGAGTCATTTTAAGCTTTTTACGAAGAGAAACCATACCATAATGTTTATTTATTTATTACATCGTACTGTTGCCAGATATGTTTATAAAATCTCCATTCATCATCTATTATGTTTTAAAAGTAATGGCATACACCTTAACTAAATGTTCCATTATATAGTGAATGTTATCTAATTTTGTTTCGTCTAGAATCAGTATAATCTTTTCAGTAATGTCATCCAAATGCAAAATTTTTACTTCATGTTATTCATAATTCTGGCTGTTTCGTGCATCAACCAAATTGTTATTAATACAAGGAGAAAATTTATTTGTCGTTCTGTCATAATCGGAAAATTTGTCAAAATGCGACTACAGGGCCTAACTAACGATCGTCAAATTACTTTTTTTCCAATTTGCAATCAGAATTGCGATATTTGGCTAATTTCAAATGTGTAACAACTTCATGTGTCATACGATGTCCGTATGTGTACTCTGTCCGACGAGACGAGGCAGTAAACGTAATCAAATTTTCTTTACTATATGGTCTAGTTAATATATATATCAGTCTGCTTATTCTGCACAACATTTTATTTGTTATTAGAAGTAAGAAACAATAAAGGAAATTAAACTCGAAAATTAAATTAATTTATTAAATATAAATATGTGAAAATAACTAAAAATTAATGACGAAAACGGTTAATTCGAAATCACGTTAAAACCGTCCAAGTTAATTAAAAGAAATGGAACAAGCGCTCTACAAGAGTATATGTAAATAGAAAATTCATCTAAATAAAGTTGAAATAATCAAACTAATGTGATTCATTTTATATAAGATTGGAGAAAATGCTAATATTTAGAATGATATATAATAATAGATCAAAAATACTTAAAAAGTTTGCAGACTATCAACTAATATTATTAAAATAAATAAATAATTGTATATTTCAGGGAACAGTAGATGGTGATTTGTGACAATTAATTGTAGGATTTAACATGTGCATTGGCGGCGATTTGACAACCTAGGAATGTAAGACAATTACGGCTGTGCTATTGAATACAGATAGTAAATTACAGTAAAAACCTATTCATGAAGCACAATTGTAAACATAGATTGCAAACAAAGATAATACGTGAGAAAAATCTTATACATCGTCCTTCCTTTATTACAACTCGTCGTAAGCGCTTAATATACGCAGTTAATTATTATTATTATTATTATTATTATAGGCTTTTCTTATAGATAAAGAAATATAGATAATAAATTATTACATATGTGAAAACAATATCAATATATATCTTTTATTTCAAAGTTTAATAACACGAATTATTAATAAGGTTTAAAATGCACAACTAATAAATAAAATATAAAAATATACAATTCACATACATAAAAAATAATTTCTATCTTACATTTCACCTTTATCGTGCTTGTTCCTTTATTCATCAAGTATAGTGAATCCTTTTCCATTTAAAACCAAACTTTGGAATGTACAAGTAATTGAAACCTCTTAGATACTCCAGAATGAAAGAATTAAATAGTTCTTTCAACCGTGTTTACAAGCATGACTGCTTTATTACAATATCTGATATTGAATTCACAAGGATGTTGATACCATGGTTCGCCATCAATTTGCATGGCGCAAGGTTTTATTATCTTTACCTGAATTTTATAAAATGTTTGTGAAAAACAAAAAAAAAGATAGTAGAAATATAATGTAAATGATATCATACTACACATAATGCTTCTTTAAATCTTTTTAAAAGCTCGATCTGTTGATTTGAATAAACTTTGAAATACCTTTATACTATTAGCTTGTCCAAGTCGATAAGGCTGAGACAATCCCACTTGAAGTTGAGCCATATGAAACGATGAATAAAGCGCAACTACTTCTAATTTACCATCATTGATACTTTGTTTTCCATATTCTTCGTGGCCTATTCAATATAAAACGTTCACATTTCTCCAATTGCTTCACATATAAAAGGATATGTGTAAGTACCTTCCAATCCCATATTCCACAGATCAACTCCAGCAGCCCATGATGGAATGTTTAATATTACGATACTTTCGATGGATGGCAAATTCACTTTCTCTTCGTCCAAATATAATTCTATATTCTTATCAAGATCTTTGCAGTCCCGTTCAACTACTTGTTGCATACCAAAGCACAAGTATAGTAGCTATCAAAAGCACATAAACACACATCATTTTATACAATAACAAAGTAAATATCCAATAAAATAGAGAGTACCTTATTAAACAATCTACTGCTATAGAAGTAAAAACGACTCTCTCTTGTACGATGAAAATTTAATGTTACTTGTGCATCTACTCCCACGCTTAAGTAATTATACATGTAAAATGTTTGCTGTGAACTTCTAAGTCCTAATCCACCATATGGTTTTACTATCACAGTCCACCTAATAAAATATTTGGATAATTACGCATATTAGAAACAATTTAAAACGAATTGTACGGGATATTTTCTGTGCACCTATCGAGTTCCACTTTTTGTGCTTTCTGTATTTCATGCAAAATATCTGCAGGATCCTTATCTGGATCGTGCTCTTTTCCCCAGCCTAGTACTCTTGATAAATCATTTCCTGTTCCCAGAGGAATTACCGCTACAGATGGAACTGGCTATTACAAATAAAAATATTTAATTCACAAATATACATACATACATATATATATATATATATATACATACACGTATCTTTTACATGCAATGTTTCCCAATGTCTTCGTGTATTAAAAAAAGAAAAAAAAAAAAAAATCAACATTGAGATCTCTACAAGAAACAATGTTGTTGCAAGGTATATTAGTTTCTCTTTTCACATAAAAGAATTGTCAGTAGTACGGATATTACCTCCAATCCAAGCTTATGAATGGCATTCAATAACCAAGCTATTGTTCCATCTCCGCCTGCTACAAGGACTGTACATGTTACTTTCCCAAGTAAGCGACACCATTCTAAAACAGCGACTGGATCACGCTCTGATAAATCAACAACTTGTGCAGGATTTAATAACCTTCTGAACAGAGACAAGATTTCTGCTCCATCATTATTACCAGATCTTTTATTGGCTGAAGATAAATTTTATAAACTAAATTCTGATTTTCAAAAGATTATACTTTATACATATATTATAACAATATTATAATATTATAATATATAATTATAATATTATTATAACATTTATTATATTATTTTCTTGTGCTAACTTACCAACAACTATAAGAGGATTCCACTGAGGCCAATTTGGAGGTATAACCGAACAAAGGTATAATCTACGCCTTACAGTACTTCGCAGATTTAAACTACTTGGTGGAATTATCATTAACTTAAATTTACCAAAATCACATATCTAACAGAATTTAAAAGATAACAATAAGTAATCAATCATTCCTATAGATTGTAAGCAATTGTAAAAAAATATTTAGAAAAAGCATACTTTAGAAAGCTTAGACTTGCAGTTATCATGGACACATTTTTGACACCAACAGCACCACCAATCTGTTAGTCCAGGTTCCACATCACATTCCTCGTTACATATTTCACATATAACATTTAGAGCTAAATTACCTTATATGAAATGAATAGACAGAAATTAACTTGAATAACTTTATAATTTAATTTAAATAATTTAGTACATAATTTAAATAATACCAAATATTTAGAAACAAGTAATAATTTAATTTTTAATATATATTGTTTATAAAATGTAGAAACATAAGAGGATAAAACATACCCTTTATCCAATGGTGCTTCATTGGCTCATTTGCGCTTACAGTAATAAGTTTGCACTTTAATTGCTTATCTGCAATCTTGACACATGTAGGATCCGCACAAACACCACATGAATCACAGATCAAACCATTAATATTTAACAACAAGCTTTCACAAATGCTACAATAATATGCCTACAGATAAAAGCAATATTTGTAACTTTTATATAATACCTATGTACACATGTTATAATTTAAATAAATTTTATATTTAACATTCTAAATTAGTGTTGTCTAAAATGATCAATAGATCATTTATTTCAATCGATTCATACTCAACAAATTACTTTCAAAACCTAATTCATTAATTATCAATAATTTTGTATTTCTGTAATCAATAGTACATTCATATTTACATGTATATTTATGCTAAAAATGAGAGGATTGTAATTATGTTATATACAATAGTGTAATTATAAGATACGAAGCTTGCCAAATATAAGTGAAGATATATGCATATAAGCAATATATTTGTTTATATATAAAACATGCACAGGCACATACCTTCGTTTCCCTTCTTATAGATTTCCAATTATGCTCTTTGGTAACATCTCTAATATGAATATGGGGCTCTCGTACAAGATACCGGAAGAAATTTAGCATAAGTATGAAAAATATGGTAAATAATGCACACAGAACATTGGTACTATATCCGTCCTCTAACATGTTATTAAATAAATTTTGTTTCTTCCGAAATCATCACATTCATAAAATGATTACTGCTGTCAAATATATTAATATATCACAGATACTTTTATATACCTCAGTTTCTTATATCAGAAAAGCTTGTTTCATATGATCCTAAAATAATCTGACACCTTTCTTCTCGTTTCGATTGCATCAAGAAAAATGAGCTACAAACATGAAAATATATATTTCATTCGAATAATTAAAAATGTAAATAATAATGCATAGTGACATTAACTTAATGACATTGGTTACACAAACACGAAAGAAAGACAAATAAATACATTACCATATATAGAGAAAAATATAATAACAGTAAAAAAAGCTATTCCATCTTGATAATCACACTAAATAAAATTGACAAGGAATAAAATTTGTATACCTTTCTTAACTTTTTTTACCATCAAGTCATTTGAATCTTATTTGCCTTCTACCGCACTGTCCGCCGTCCGCTGTCCGCTGTCCGCAGTCCGCACTGCACTTCACTTCATTCTATATGAACTACTCCTTGTGCAATGTAATGTGTAATAATCTATACATACTGCCAACATACTAATATAGAAAAATAAAAATTGTAGTGTTAAATCATTTTCATTGCATGATTTAATTCATGTATGTAAAATGCAAATTTGTTTATTAAATATTCCTTATTCCACGCCTATTTTTATAATATAAATAGAGTTTCATAAAACTACGAAATTGATCTTGAAAATAAACTATAACTAATTATAATTTTATCGAATTAATTAAAAAATTACATTATTTACACAAAATTGCTCGTACAGTGTAACATAGTGTTAATAGTAAACAATATCTTTGTAATACCTGATAATATATATCATCTTCGCATATATACATTACATTAGAAATAACTTTAAGCTTGCACTTCTTCCGGTACTACATATAATTTCGTGTCAATTCAATCAGATACTTTGCCAGAAACAGGAACAATTGAATAAGTTAAGACTTATCTTTCCAAAAATAAAGATCACAATGGCATCTGTTGTAAAATACGCAAAGAATGTTTATTATGATTCTTTTAAATGGTATGTAATAATAAAGTTTCATTGTGTTGTGTATAATGTTCGAGTCAATTTTATAAATGTATAACCTTGTTTAGTGTTGCCCATTATTCATTGAAATTCACAATTACTATATATGTCTAATTAAATAAAGATTATATAAATTACAACATAATCATTTATATAGACATAATCTTTTATTCACAGGTCTGTAATTAAGAGCATTGGCTTATTTGTATTAGGAGTAAAGATTGCTCTTGAATGTAAAGGAATGAACCTAATGCCACCAATCTCTTAAAAACTGAAATATACAAGCTGAAAATATAGAATTTACTAATATATTTAAATCTGCCATATTATACATGTGCATATGTAATATTTTGTAATTTTATCATGTAAAAAATCATGTTAAAGGAAGGAGAACATTTATATATACTTGCTTTACCCGATTCCTTCATTCATTTCTATGCTTGTACGTATGTAAAGTCAAAGACACCATATATCATGTTAATATTATTTGTAATATGTAATAAAGCTTTCAACTGGTTTTATTTCTCAAGAAGCTTTGTGTAATATATATTAATAAATGTATTTGTTTTCCTTAATCGGATACAATTATGTTCGTATATTATGTACATAGACTGCTTATGCATATATATAATGTACTTATATGTATATATATAACTGTACTTATATATGCACTTATATGTACTTGTGTGCGTGCGTGCGTGCGTGCGTGCGTGCGTGCGCGCGCGCGCGCGCGCGCGCGCGCGCGCGCGCGTGTGTGTGTGTGTGTGTGTGTGTGTGTGTGTGTGTGTGTGTGTGTGTGTGTGTGTGTGTGTGTGTGTGTGTGTGTGTGTGTGTAAGTACATATATAAGTACAGTTATATATATACATATAAGTACATTATAAAGGAAAAAGTATGAAAATTTTATGATTTATATGTTACTTGTATATAAATGAAAATTTCATAAACACCTTCGTTAATATAGAAAAATGTCTTCTAAATGTGATACATTTTCTTCGAATATACCTTAGTGAAATCAAAATTAATTTTTATTAATATGTATTATAAGAATAATATTATACTCGTTAAAATAACTCACTGATTTCTTATCATTTTACTCTACTATTACAGTAAGTAAAAAATTATTTCATTCCTCGGTGCTTACAATAGAGCATTTGTACTGACCTACACTTTATAATATTTGTAATATTTTTCGCAATTATATTTATTATCAATTAATATCTGTTACATTATTACGGTATATATAAATGGACAAATGTAATTAGCTCTATATTTTTTCTATTTAAACTCTTCCAAAAAGGTAGATATTTTTTACATAACTTTTCCTCGTAAATAAATATTTTTTCAGTTGTTGTTCGTGTTATTTATATTAATATCACTAATTTATTATCATTAGAATCACGTTATGTAGAGCACGTGTTATATAGAAATATATATTATATTATGTGTGTGTGTGTATGTATGTGTATATATATATATATATATATATATATAATACTTAGTTCAATCAAGTATTTATAATTTAGATTTTATTTACTACATTGCTACAATAACAATTTATTATTATATGTGAGAAAATATTTGTATATTATTTACATGGGTTTGCTCTCTGTTTAAAGAATAGTTACTAATCCTGAAGAAATTATTAATGCAAAATTATACATTGGTTACATATTGAACAAACAAGAAAGTGAACTGTCTGAAGACATCGATTTTTAGACAAAAGTTACACATATTATGTTTTACACTATACTTTAATTTACTTGTAGCGTGCGTATGTATGAGTGAATAATATGGCTGATGAAGATATAGAGAACTGATTATATAACTTCGATACATAATACGAAGTTACATTAAAGATCATGTAACACACCATGTCAAAAATATTTATATACTATGCTGATTACTCAACTTCAGGTAGGTCTAAAATTTCTCCAACAAATTCAGCAACATTTATGTCCTTTTTGGCATGCTCTGTGATAAAATCAAGTTTCAGTAATTGATTATAATTTGGACGGGCAGTATAATCTTTCATTAAACTGAAAAAACAATTATTAATTGAACTGTATATAATGGATTTAAAATAACATTACGAACAATTGGATTTACCATTTATTGATAAATTCTTCGAAATTGGCCGAAAATTTATCAGCTGGCAGCTTTGGTGCTTCATCCTTTACAACTTGTTTTAATTGTTCAAAAGGTGTTCCCCAAGATTCATAGGGAAATTTTCCTGTCGCTAGTTCAACAAGAGATATACCTAACGACCAAACATCAGATCTGATGTCATATTGTGAAGGGTTACCCGACGGGTCTATCCTTTCTGGCTAAAAAAAAGGTTACAATGGAGAATTTATTGAATAGACAGGATTAGAGATGCTATAATCTATCTTAGAAAGTTACGTACAGCCATATATGGTTTACAACCGGCATCAATAGTCTTAGCAACAGAATCCACAAGATAACCAGATATACCAAAGTCGCAGATCTTGACCTCTCCTTTTCGATTAATTAAAATATTACTAGGTTTCACATCTCTGTGGATCACCCGTAACTGTGAATACAGATAATGTAATGCGCTTACTACCTGTAAACATTTTTAAAATTATAATTACGATTGATGTTATAATAAACAGTAAGTTTTTTGTTATAGTCATTCAGTTTCTCCTTACTGCAAAAGCAATTTTCCCTAAAATATCTTCAGGAATGGCACGACCATGCTTATACACTTTCGTATAAAATTTGTCCAAACTCATATCCATAACTTCCATACATATCCAAACATCTCCTTCCCTAAACAATGCTCCATAAAATTGTACTGTATATTGACATGCTGAACTACGCATGGAAATATCTAAATCCATAAGTAAACGCTTTTGTTCCTGTGTATTAACTGTTGCAGTTATTCTCTATAATAATACATAAAACAATTTAATTGCAAACACATAAGAAATATAGTAATATGATTTCTTCATAAGAATACGTTATACCTTAACTGCCATAATAGTGCCACTTTGTTTGTGTCGTACTTTATCCACAATACCATATGCTCCTCGTCCAAGGATACAGATTGTTTCTAAATCATCTGCCTCTACTACAAATGTTTTATCACCTATGGTTATTGTTGTTCTTTTATCCAAATTTCTTGGCGGAGTGCTATAATGTATAAAAGTTATTATCAACTTCATAATATTACTGAAAGTTGGACAATTATCAAAAAAAAGTAATTTATTAAAATGCAGAACAGTACTGATATATTATGATATATTTTTCACTTGGATATACGTTTCTCACATTTATTCATAAGAATATATTTATATACTGTTGATAAAAATAAATTGCTATTATAATAATAGATTAACAAAATAATGATACTACGTACACAGGCACAGGTGTCTCTTCAGAGACCTGCAATTTCAAGTTTCTGTTTCCTCGACGTACAGCCATAATTCAATAGACAACTAATAAATAATATTAAGTCTGCAATCGTGGCAGTATATGCAGTTGAACATAATACATATTCAGATGAATCCTAATAAATGACAGATATGTATTCTGTAAAAAAAGTTGATATATGTTTATTTTATACACTAGGATAATATTAGTTATTAAGGATTAAAGGTTATGCAGTGAATTTACAGCAGATAAATACAAGTAAACTAGTAAATAAAATTAAATTTCTTCGGAAATATTTTTATTGTAAGATCATTAACAACAATTCACACAATACCTTATTAATAACATGATGATATTGTAAGATAATATTGACAAAATTCTAAATCTCCGTTGCCCATATATGAAGTTTTCAGTAAACTCAAATAGTCGCTTGAAATTGCTCACAAAAGCCAATTCACTTTCAACTCTTAATTTAAACTCTAAACTGAATTATCGTACTCTAGATATATTAGAAAATTTTAAAGAAAGAGGATTGTGATATTTTATTCCAAAATTTAATGAAATAATAATACATAGCTGATTGATAAATTGTTTAATAGTAAAATTATAATATGTCTCAAATTATTTAAGACGAAGCATTAAAGGTACGTTTACACGCTGCATTAAAAGTCATGACTTTTAATGTCGCAACAGTTGATTATCGTTGTCATGACATTGTGTGCTGTAGCATACTCCCTCTATTGAACACTGCGTGAACTAATCCGCGCCGAATTCAGATTATAAAGTGTTGTTACTGAAGCAACGAACAGACAGAATTGTAATGAAATATTGACTAAATGTCAAAATTATGTATTAACGGTAACTATAATCACTCTCTAATTTGCATATTTACATCTGTTTCAATAGAAAAGAACATTGCCAAAGCATAAATACCTCGCTCTGCTATGTGATACACTCAATACTTAACGATAGGAAACTCTTGAGCTCTGTGTCCAAAATGCAAGCATGGTAACAGTTTAAAGTTTCCTTAATTCGCGATTAATTATTAAGATACAGTTATTTGTTTCGAAGCTTATTTATTTTAGATTTAAATATGGCGTGTGACAAAGTGGCTGCAGCAAGTATTCGGATTGTCTTTGAAATAATAAATTGTGAACTTTAAATAACTAGAAGAATATGTAAAAAGAAAGTTTGAACATAAAATAGGATTGATAAAGGGAATGTGTTAGAAGCAAACAACACTCTGTTGAAAGAACTTGCTTTGGAAGACCCTCAAAGTTTCTTCAATTTTTTTATGTTTATAATATATATGTATATATATACTTACATTTATATCCAATCTTACGATTTCGTCAACATTTTTAAGCAGTCATTGAAAGCCACTGGATTACAATAATTATTTAATTTCAGTTTTTTAGACACTATCATAAATAATAGAAATTTTTTAAATTTACAAGGTAATCAGTTAAAATGAAAAGAGATTTCGAATATTTGATGTTTGTTTTTGTGTATCTGTGTGTCTTCTATGTTGTTATCTTCAAAGTGATGGAGTAATGCTACAGGCAGAGGCAGATGGAGACAATGATTGTATATAATTTAAGCGCGTTCACATAATTGAAGTTTGTACATCTTGTTATAATTTAATTGCCACCTCGTTTGGCAATGTTTGCAGTTGCATTGCAATGGAATTTCCAAACGTCCCAAATTCATCAGATTCCCGATTATTGAAAATACCCTCTAATGCTTTAACATCATTGTCAATCGATGTGGCCTGTTGTTTATTAAAATTAGTTATCTTTCTCTCTTTTCTTTATTTTCGCGGGTGTTGGCCTTGCATGTGTTTCAAAAGCAGTACCATCTTTCCTTGTTGAACAATTGTCATTCATATGTACTCATGTAACAATCCTAGTTCCTGAAACAAGATATTTCATTGTTTCAGGTATACAAAAATATAAATGATTGAATTTGGACATTGCAAAAGCATTTCATGCAAGGTAAAACTAACCAAACTGCATAGGAGCTTTAGATGGAAAACATGTTGTCATTTAGTGCCTGCCAATCGTAACTACACTAATGTAGTTCTGGGATTAGTTGATCACAATTATTGTTTCACAGTGATAGATGTTGGATGTCATGGGACTTAACCAGAAGATGCAATTTTTGATAATTCTAATTTGAAGACAGCTCTCAAAGGATATGTATTAAATGTATCATCTGAATGTGTAATCTTGTGAGATGATGCATTTCCATTATCCAAGATCATATCTTACGACATAATGTGCCAGACATCATTATATGCTTTTCAAAGAGAAGATTTATAATTGTAGACATCGTAATTGTTGCCATATTAGACGCATATATATAGATTAATATATTTCGCGTGTTCCAAAAAGAGATAATTTTACAGAGAAGAGATAATTAGAAGTTTAAAATAAAATCACTATTATCTGAAGATGCTAAGAACGTTTGTCGCATAAAAAGTTTGTATCTTTTTATTAAATAGATTATACTTTATTTCAGTGGACATGAAATCATTTACTTTTTTCTTTTTTTTGTCATTTAATGGTTTTCGACACGTAGGATCAAAAAAATATCAGTCTTAACTTTAAGAATCCAGCGATTTAAGAATCATGAATATGTAACACCAGAGGGGAAATTCTCTCTAGTAAAATTAAGCGTTTTAACTTATTTTACAGGATAGTATGACGTCATATTGCTTCTATTAGCTTCTATCAATCATCTGATTGGTCCGCACTCCGCTCCATGATCGTATAAACAGGTCTCGACGCCACGATCCATAATTATGTAAACGGGTCTCGACACTCGCCAAAGGAAATCGTCCGAAAATTGAGTCGTGAAAAATTAACACGAAAGACCAGAAGGTTCTCGTTCTATAAGAAGACAGATACAGATGAGTAAAGTGCCCCTGCTCTGTGAAATATTCATAGCATATTACGCATGCGCAGATTATGATTTTTCTTGTCTTTCATATTGATTTTTCACGAGTCAACCATATGTTTTTCTATGTTTACGGTGCACGAGCGCCAAGATCTCTTTACATAACCGTGCTCCGTACAGATTAGCATTGAACTAAACTTCTACTACACCTCTATAAACTTCTATAGAAGTAAAGGAACCCAATAAAAGATATCTTTAAACCAGTTCAAACCTAATCCAATACTTAGGATCCAAAATCCCGCCGTAAAATGGTAGCCACCTATGTACATTTATCATGGACATATACCTATGGCATTTATTTGCAGCCAGCAACTCCACTTATTGGACGAATTATAGATAGAAGTCAATATGGAGTCAAAGTAACGTGTTAAATACACTGAAAACGCTCAATTTTACATATGTATAACTTCTGAATTGTTAAATTCCTAAGGTTAAGACTTGAATTTTTGGATTCTATATATATATATAGTATATATATAGTCAATAATTTTATGTTCGCCAAAGTAAAGTTTATCTGTTTACATTATTTATGATATCTACATGTAATAGTATAGTTTTGTATAAAATTTCAGTTAAAAATATTACGACAAAATAAGTTGTTTTTCAATTTTTTATTCAAGATATTCATGAACACTATTTGCTTGAACATTATTTATTTGGACACTATTTACTCGAGATCATATTGTAGAAAGTCATTGGATAAATAGGTTAGTAGTAGTAAGATACCTACAACACATGCTTTGATTGAATCAGCTGTTTTCGTTACACGTAGAAAGATTTTTGATACGAAGTGTACTGTCGTTCTTTTAAAAATTGCATTATTTGTTACAAGAAATTTTGCACAAAATGATTGAAATTGCAGCACGACAAAATGATATGTAACGAAGTTATGGATAATTCGATTATTTTTATGTCAAAACCATCCTAATTTGACCACGTCAGATTTTTTACTGTATAATAACTGTGGTGGTGATACTGATGGTTATAGAAGGGGTTATAAAGATGGTGGTAGTGGCGGTGATAACAGTAACGGCAGTAGTGATGATAGTATAGTAGTAAAGTCGTGATATGTTTTTACATTTATGAAAATATCTATCTATTAACAGAGGAATTTTCTGAAGAGTAATGTGAGCATTTAAGAAGATGAAGATTTGTATAACGTGCGTGTATTGGACATTACTTTTTATATCAGTTGCTTCCAGGTAAGCATTTTTTCTTCCTCTTTTATCAACAATTTACATGCACGTGTATATAAAATTACTGATAGCCTTGTTATGCACTGAATTTTTAGTAGTACTAGTGTAGCATATTGTTTAACCGGTATGTTTTATTTAAATGCACAAAAATAATGAAAAGTATAAGGTTACTATTAATCCTCCTTACAACTAGTGTTTTAACTAGTGTTACACAAGGTTACAATATATTGTTAGTAAATTTGATGTTTAGAATACCATAATATATGAATTAACAATATTTGACACATATAGAATATAGAAAGAGTTTATATCCATAATTTCAACTCGAAAAGTACAAATTTTTATTAACTTGTAAAAAGATAAATTCATTTTAATGTTCTATACATTATAACTTTGTGAAGGAAGTATATAAAATAAATACGTATATAAAAATATAATACATCAAATGAATATGTGAATATCTACTTATATTTTCAAGTAAATTTCTTATTATTTTATGAATTAATATAAATTTTGTAAAAAGTTAAGTATAAAGTATCATTACTTTAATATTTATATTTTATTATAAATTATAAATTCTCATGTATATATATATAAAATGGAAAATGTTAATTTCATATTTTTTGTTAACTTATTCATTTGTTTTAACATATTTTTATTACTTATTACTACAATATTTTTATTACTTATTTATAATACGTTATTGTAATATAATTATAAGACATTGCGAAAAATGATCATATTGAGATATTTTCATCATGTATAAAACTGTTTTAAAATAAAAACGTTTGATTTATAAGAGTGTACAGCAGGGTGTTCATGATTTTTTCTTACATATTATTTTCTTACATATAATTAATAATAAAAAAAATATTATATAAAATGTAGTTGCAAACATTTGTTTGCAATGTTATAAGTAGATTGCATATTGAGTTTAATAAAATACGACATTAACTTCTTGTTTATAGAACAGTAAATAACAATTTTTTGTTACACATATATAATTTTCACAATTTCGGGATTACTTATTAATTAAAAACAGACATACAGAGAGGTGCTGGAAAATTTAAAAACTAGTCATTTGAACTTGTATAAATCTTGTGTGATACAATGTTTAGGTAATTGGCATTTTTACTTAGGAGGAAAGAAATCATCGTACCATTTAAATTTGTAATACATCTAGAATATAACATAATAACAATAATAGTTTAGTTAATCGTGTCAGTGGACAGGAGGAAGGACTGAGTTTACAATTGTTTGCGTTTAGAATATGTGTATCTTTGTATATTATGTATATGTTTATATATATATATATATATATATGTTATATAATAACAAGAGCTTTAAGCTTCAATTTTGGATATTTCATTTTGTATAAAAGTACACTGTTTCGAAATAATATACAGTTCTTGCCTTTTACTATATGATACTTTTTTTTTTTGTTTACAGTGCACTTCTGTTCATCATAGTTGCTTCTGAAAATGCACAAACAAATTATCACTCATCCCTTAAAATGAATGAAACTTCTGAGGCTGTCGATAATAATACATTAAATAATATGGAAATTAATGACCTAAACACATCCACTATACCAATTACGGAATTACATGATCTACACAAATTAGAAACTGATTATAAAGATCATTATTATCATGTAAGAATTAAAAATAAGAAATACGTTATAAATTGCAACATTATTAAGAATTATTACATTATTTCTTATTCTATGAAATTTCTAGTTATTTAGAAATATCTAATTCATCTATAAAAATTTAGGAAAAATATATTGAAGAATCTGCTGGCTTCGGAACAGTTATAAATGACGAAGCAAGAAAGAAAAAGAATCCTTATAAAGATTCAGATATTGTAGCTGAAACTCTTACTCAACAACCTAATTTATCTCATGGGTAAGTTTTTATTATGTCAACATAACACAGAAAAAACCTATTACATTTGATTGCATAAGGCTGCAAAATGTAAACTTTATATACGTCACTCAACATGTATAGACTGATATTTCTAATTTTTACTTATGAATGAACTTTTCTAATTTTTACTTATGAACTTATTAACAATTAAAATACTAAATAATATTTTGAGCCCAGTCTTTAATTAAATTTTATTAAATTCAATATTTATTGCTATGATGTTATGCTGGAAATCGTAATTAACTTATATATCTATAAAGTTATACTTTCATGTATAATGTATGTAATAAAGTCTTCATTATTATGTTTAAGGTATTGAAATGATGAAAATTTAGTAACATAAAAAGTATTGTGGCACAATATATGAAATGTTTTAGTTTCTAGTAGCCTTATCAAAATTATGCTTAAAATAAAATAAAAAAGTACGTGTAATAAGGCATAATTAATGATCTTTGCCTGACAATTAAAATAAAAGATAAGATAATAGCTGATAAGACACGCAGTGATTGCATTAAATGCGTAATTTGAAATGGGAAAGATAAGAAGTAAAATATATAAGGATGAAAATAATAAAAAATATCAATCCGAGAAAACATATTTCATCTAATTAATAATGATAATTATTATAAATGTATTATTGTGACTGAACCGATGTACGATTATGATCATTGTACGAGTTTTATTTTCAATAAAATGTTTTACCTATAACATATAAATAGTTATATATGTATAATAAAAATATCGTTGGCAAATACAAAAGAGGAATAAGAACGTTAAAAATGCGTTCATAGTATGTTTTGGCTCAGAAGAATAAGCTTGATCCTTCACTGTATGAAGGATTCGCTATATCAGAAAGTGAAAAATTAATTTAAATATTTTTCTGTCATTACACATAAATAAATTTGATAGATGAAATTTTTTATTCGTTTGATGAATTTTAAACCTAAGTCGTTACCAAAATAAAAATGTCGGAAATTTTTAGCTTAAATAATAAAAATAATTAATTCCTAACCTACAATCTTTTATTTAACTAACTAACTTCTTTCTTAGCACGAAGCTATAAAATCATATGCATTTTAAAATTATGTTGATCGCCTTATTTAAAGCAATTTTTCATAAATTATTACAAGTACATATATGCATTCAGTTTTCTTCTTTGCAGAATTTCTGAAAATGAGGAAGCAACAGTTTTAACTTCGGTGAATACATCTGTAGCAGAACTTCAAAGTTTAGCAGAATCAAAGCTTAATTCTGAGTTTTCAAAATCTAGATTATTCCCAAAAAAATCATCTATATTGACGAAAAATGGAAATATAAGACAAAAGATGAAAAAAGGACAGGAAGAGATGTCATCTAGCATACAAACGCCATCACCATCTATTATCAATGAAATTACTGAAACACGTAATGAAACAAATAGTCTTGAAGAAGAAGAAGAATCTTTGTTACTGACAAATTTAGTTGGGGAAGAGGAAACATCTGAGGTAGTGGTTGTAGTAAGGGCTGAACAAGCTTCTATTACCACTGATGGGCCAGAGTTGAAGCTTGAAGAGAGTGTTGTTAAAGTACTTCCCGATGAGATATCTAAAGTTGATGGAACATTTGCAACAACCTCAGAATTAAGTGATACTGATGCTAAAGCTAGATTAGTGGGAGAAAATAGAGATGATGCTGCTGCAGTTGTACTTGGCGAAGGAATCGTAACTGTGGGATCCTCAAATCCACATGAAGATATCCCATCTTTCAGTGAATGGACACAAAAAAGATTAGAGGAAGCTGAAAGGAAAAAAAGTGAGTTCTATTTATAAATTCAACAATAGTGCTGTCGTGTTGCGCAAAAATTAATCGAAAATATGTTCCATTTTTCATATAATATTTGTGAAAATAATTTCATTGTAACAAACATTATAATTGAAAAAGTAATATTTTTATTATTTTAATTATAAATTTGTTTTTAATTATAAAACAGTAATTACCTGTTTTGTAGCGCATCCAAATGCTTCTGTTCAGAATTCTGGGACACCAACACGAGGAATTGGTGGAATGAAAGTTCGTTCTAAAAACTATGCTTCTCCAGATTGTGGTGCAAAACTTGTAGCAGCAAATCCAGAAGCACGAAGTGTTGGAAGCGTTTTAGTTTCCACCCGAGATGAATATATGCTTAATACATGTACGTCACGTATATGGTTTGTGGTAGAACTTTGTGAAGCGATTCAAGCTAAGAAGATCGAATTGGCCAATTTTGAACTTTTTAGTTCGTCACCAAAAGATTTTTCAGTGTATATTAGCGATCGTTTTCCTACAAGAGATTGGAGTCCAGTTGGTCAGTTCACTGCGAAAAATGTGAAGGATATTCAAAGTTTTGCTCTAGAGCCACATCTTTTCGGGAAATTTATAAAAGTGGAACTTCAAACCTATTACGGATCTGAACATTTTTGTCCTATTTCTTTATTTCGTGCTTATGGTACCAGTGAATTTGAGGTTCTCGAAACGGAAACAGAGAATCAAATCCCAAGAGAGTCGCATACAAATGTTGATGACGACGAAGACAGTGACGAAGAGGAGATTTTAGATGTTGAAAATGGTGAACCACCAAGAAATTTATTTGGCAGCGCTAGAGATGCTGTATTGAGCATTATGAAAAAAGCAGCTGAGGTATTAGTAAAATCAAGTGATTTGACCTATAACAATATCACGAAAATCCAGCAAAGTATAGACAGTGGCAATATCCTTGAGAACTCCTTTATTAGTTGTACTACACCAAGGTATACCATACTTTGTGATAGCTGCTCAGATCAAAAATTTGCAAAAATCTTCCAATTAATTAGTTGTAGGGAAAAACAATTAAATGAATTGCTTAAAATTGATCTGGTGAATAGAACTTTAAGACAAAGCGGACTATGTAAAATTCATGGCGTTGGAGTTGAAACTTCCGCGAAAAAGGAGACGAGAGGAAATAATGAAAATGTAAAAGATACGGAAAAACATGACCAACTGAATGAAGGATTTAGTTCAAGTAAGAATTTTCAGCTAGCATTCATAACATCTATACTTAAATCTGAATATATTGCTGCACTTTGTAATGTATTAGCCATAAAAGAACGTAAAGTGGTAATGAATACAAGCCATGAAATACCATTTAATAATTTCAAAGAGGTTATTAAAGAAGATATATCACACAAACACAAAGAGGATTATAATAGTGATACATTTCAACACACATCAGCTACACATGCTTTGACTTCAAATGTTGATATAACTTCTCAAGAGCCTAAAAAAGGTATTCAGGAACCATCTAGTGAAGAAACTAACATATTCTCTAGTAGTACACCTGTCGAGATTTCTTCTAGTTCTAAAAGTATAGCTTCACAGATAAAGCCTGCTAAAACTTTTGGAAAAGAAGAAATTAAGAATGAAACATCAATACCAATTTTGGAAATTGAAGAAACAATTCAGGCTGAAGTACTAACAACTGTTCCTGTATCTTTAAATATTGAACAACATCCAATTTTAAAGGCCTCCGAAGAGCCATCTATAACTCCTAGTATTTCTATCGAAAATTCACCTCAAACAACTGCTTCTGTCTCAATAACTACTACTGACAGCAGTGAATTTCCAAATGATGATGTAATATCAGACATGGAACCCTTGGAATTTGCTAGTGTACCAAATAAAGTGGAGAGAGTGGGACGTCTGGATCAAGAAGGGAAACAAGAACAAACAGAGATTTTAGATCAAGAAATTAAGTTACCTCCTCAAGATTCTTTAACATTTGACAATTTATTATCTGATCTAAAGGATTTAGAAGGAGAATCAGCCCATATTCAAAACGGTCCTATTGCAAGTGCTTCAGTGACTCAGTCAACGGCAAATACCATGCCACAAAAAGAATCTGTTTTCCTAAGACTGTCTAATAGAATCAAGGTATGTATGTAGTTACTTATCAAATTAATAATTCTAATTGTTATTATCTGACAAAAAGAATAGAAATTGTGCAATATAATATTGCTAGTTTTGAAATGCAGTAAACATATTGTTAGACGAAATCTCTTTGTTATATATAATAATGCTCTAATAGTGCTCTTGCTACATATTGTTATGTACATATTTATGCTAATATAATATATAAATATAGAATATATATCTATATGTATATATGTACATATATACGTGTGTGTATATATATATATATATATATATATATATATATATATATATATATATATATATATATATATATATATATATATATATATATATATATATATATATATATATATATATATATATATATATATGTATGTATGTATACACACACACAGACTCTTTATTATTGTTAGGCATTAGAAAGAAATATGTCTTTGAGTGGACAATACTTGGAAGAATTAAGTCGTCGATATAAAAAACAGGTTGAAGAAATGCAAAGATCTCTTGAACGCACGGTTTCAGCAATGAGTGAAGAAACGCGAAAAAGAGACGAACGTGAATCAAAAAGGGCAGAAGAAATTTCTATTTTAAAAGAAAAAATCGTTAATCTTTCCAACTCGATGAAAAATCTTCTACATGATCGTGACAGTTGGCATGGAAAAATCTCTATGATAGGTCAACATATGTTGTTAATATGTTCCGAAGTTTTTATGATATATTTAATTTTAATGTACTGTTGGGGAAATAACAATAAAGGAGTTGAAGTTAAGAGGAAGCAACAGTCAGACAAAGACATGATGCGGCGTAAAAGTGCAGAAAACTATAATTCACATACGAAGAAACCGAAAAAGCGAAGACCAAGCGAAATAGCTTCTCACATTACAGGTACATACCGCGAATTAATGATTATTGGTAAATCTTATGAAACAAAAAAGGAAAGGAAGAGGAAACGTAAAAAAGCAATCACCTCGATTGGTGATCAAACAAATGTAAACAACGATATAGAGATATGTCCAAATACACAGTACGGAACTTCAACAGATGTTACACACGAAATGGAAATAACACCAAAAATTGCTCCGTCTGTCGAAGTGTTGCATACAATTGATGCCCCAAAACAGGTTTGTAAAAGGCTTAAATCTGCCCCAGAAAATATGATTAATTCGCACGATGATAATGTACACAAAGCAGAGAGTAATATACAACTGATATACAACTTATCATGTGCTGATAACTCTGAGACAGATTCCGTTAAAAATTCCGAGCTAAATAATTCATGTACTGACAATTCAAATGAATTGAATTCATTATCAGCAGATATATTTCCGGAAAGAATTGCTTATAGTGAACAAACTGTCATGGAATCTGAAGATCTCTTAAATTCCAAAAACATTAGTGGCATATTAAAAGACACAAGACTAAGTGTAACATCTTCCTTTATGAAAACAGCTTTAAGTACAAGAAAGAAAAGAAAAGCTTATTCAAATGATGTGAATGGAGAATGGAGTAAGAATTCACGTGATTCTAATGATAAGACTGTACAAGTAAGTTATATTCCCTCAAAACTATCTTCAGAAGAAGTTCATACCGATGGTGATACAACTACTAACGGTCTGTTAATGGATCAAAGTGATGAATCCAGAAGTAGTAGTGTGACGTCAATATCAAAAAAAAAGGAGAAAAAGAGCACTGGTTTTAGGAAAATGGTGAGAAAATTTTTTTGATTAAAATGAACTTGCCGATGACGGCTAATTGAGGGAATAACTTGAAATTGCTAGAGCTTATAAGACTTTTTATTTAAGTATAAAATACGCTTGGTTCGAATGCTTTGCTCGTATGAAGTTACTTAAGATACTGTGCAGTTTCACAGACTTACATTATTTCTAGAGCTGTATTCCTATATAATGTTTCTGTAAATAGTTGATCAGTTGGTGAGATTTTATAATATATTATCACACAACATATTATAATATGCGGCACGTAATCCTCGTATTATATCTTCAAAAAATATATGCAAAGTGTGTGCATATACATATATTGTGCATACATATGTCACAAAATTTTACTAACTGACCATGAACTGTCTTCAGAAATTTTATATGCAAATAAGTCTGTACCTCTGTACATACATTAAATAGATCGTATAATATCTGAATATTGTGATTTGTTTGTATGAAATTTCCTATCGATAGGTGTAAATATAATTATTATTTAAAATATCTCTTACGTAGAACTGTTTCAGAAATAAAGCTTTATTATAGCGTACTAGACTGATTTATGTATCATTATTATTTTTAACATTATAACTTATATATTATTTAATATTCTTTTTTTAAATTGTGGATGTTTATGTAAAGGTAATAGGCAAAATACATAAAATGTGTGTTGTTAGCGCACGTGGTTAACACAACATGATTGAGACATTTCTTAGCGACAATGGAATTTAGTGTATTTACACAGGTTTATTGTAACGTTTCTTGACTACTGCGCTGAATGGCCTAATAGCGGTAAATGTAGAAATAGAAGAAATTCCGAAATAAGACAGGACTAATAAACATCCACAACTATCATACTTACTTATCGTTAGGTATCTCAAAAAGTTTGTCTATATACCGGTATTAAATAAAACTTACTCTGCTTCAAAGGGACATACAATTATGTACATAATATATTGGCTAAATGGAGATAAAATTTCAAGATGACTTTTAATTTTTTAAATAAACTACATATTTTCGTTTAGCTTGTAACTCATTCTAAGTACGAAGTCATTAACCTTTGATATGTTGGTCTTCCAAACTTATTCAAGATCATTTATCATTCTTTAAAGCCTTCCTGTGCTGAACTCGTGGAAAAAATTCTTCGAATTTAGAACGAATTTCTTTCTCTTATTTAACAACCAGGAAACATATGACAGAGCCTGTTCTAGAACTTTACGACTCTCGTAGATAAGAGCATCACCATGCTGAAATTATATACATATTCTAATGATAAATAAAACGATTTTCATCTCGTAAAGAAACCAGGAAGTCGTGGAGTTCAGTGATGAGAGTGAATCGTCATATTTATGACAAAATTATTTTTATTAGAAAAGTCTTATGGATGTACAGTGAAAAAAGATTAAATGCTGAGAAATATAAAACTCACGCCATTTTACTTCTTTTACTTACAGTGGTAATATTTTATAATGTTTTGTAAAATCGAAAATGCATTTATATATCATCTTTTGTACAAAACCTTATTTTAATATCCAACTACATTAGAAATATGTACTAATATAAAAAGTGGAAAGTTTCTTGATGCTATATGAGATAAAGAAAATCACATTAGAAGAATACTATAAAAATTTAATAGGAAATTTTAATGTATTCTGTATATTCTTTAAATCTTCTATTAACTATTATCTGTTTTCATTAATGCTATGGTATTATTTTTTTTTTTTTTTTTTTTTTTTTTGTTCAAAGTAGCAAAGTAACCATTTAATCGTATAATGACTGCGTAAATAACTAAAATTAATAAAATGGTAATAAAACATACTATCATTTTAAGTTGCAACAAAACACTTTATGGGATACCTAATATCATTATCATTATTATTATTATCAGGATCATCATAACTTACATATTATACATAAAATTATATATATTATGTTTATTATGATAAACAGCTTAACTAAATATTCGAACTGATTCAGTCTAGTGTTATTTTATAAAGTATGTCAATTTTTAATGTATTATAAAATTTCGTAGTCGAAGTTACTTTGTAATAGGAAAGGTATAATTATGAAAATAAATCTTTAACTTATAACTTTAACGTTAACTTTACGTAATCTTACTTTAAAATATTTTTGTTCTTTTATGGAATAATAACAAATATTTCTTATATGATCTATTTAACTTTTAAACAAACAAATTTGATTTTGTCATATAAATAATTTGATTTTCAAAAATATTTTAACTGTTTTCGTTTACAAAGTAACTTTAATACCTGTTGAATGCGTTTAACTGTTGTTGTATTTATTATTATTTATTATGTACATTAAATTTTGTACCGTGTATGTCGGATAAATATTTAGATATAATTAATATGTATTTATAAATATGTAATTTAGAAAACAATAATATTATAAATAAAAGTACTTCGGTAGCTGGAAGAAATTAAGATAAATTCAACAGTGAATTTGTTTTACGATAGCATAAAAGATTTGAAACAAGATGTTGATAAAACTGATCTAAATATAAATCTATGTCATTACTAGCCTTCATAGTATTTAATTTCTTAGATACTTACCAAATTTAATTTTCAGGGTAAGAAAAGAACATAATTGACCTCAGCCAAATATTATAAACTAATCAAATCAATAATATCTTTTGGAGTGGTTATAGTTTAGCATTATATAATGTAAACTAAGCTTTTTTGGTGTGTGTATGTAAGTTACATTCATGTAAAGTTACAATTAAAGATATATAAATTCTTAAAATAATGCTTTAACCATTGAGACTTTTTGTCTATAATACTTTATTAGCTTGAGCAAATAACTAATAAGCCTACAAAAAATGAGTAAGAAATGGAAAAGCAAATTTTAAAATAAGATGATTATTGAAAATATCTGGGAGCATCTATACAACACAATTCTTCCTAAACAGAAATCAAGCTTGAAATTGATTGAAAGCGATGCATGAGTATTATTAAAATTAAGTGCTAAATGAAAGAGATAATAATTCAACTATCATAATGTAGCAAGCTTTTCCTAAAACTATGAAGATTATTGCGTCCCTTGATTTGTAATAATCTAGCAAGTGGAGAAACAAAAATTTTAAACAATTAAAAAATGAATGTAACATTGTTAAAAACAATGATATATGGTTTCACCGTAACATGACAATCCAAGATGTTCTTAGAAAACATTTATTTTCATTTGAGAAACAAGAAATATTATAAATATGTTTATAATAACAAAAGTAGTAATTTTGCAAACTTCTTTGGCAGCGAACTTGTTCCGAAACTTTATATATAATGAATCTGAACCTTGGGATTTATAATATTTACTTTTTCTTCATAAGCAGCTACACAAGTTTTCGATACTAATTGTTCTTTCATTCTTTCAGAGCAGCTCGATTGGCAATATTCAGAAAATTCTTTAAATTTAATATGTAACTCTTTTTTGCCTCCATCAGGCCCTGCAATAAACTCACATTTTAGCTTCCGTCTTTTACCTCGTATACAGCATTCCAAATACCTGTGAAAATTAATTTACCTTTTCAATGAAAAATAAAAGAGAAATAAGATAGTTACTACAATTTATAATTTAATATAAACGATTTCTCATATTTCCCCGAAAGGGAATAATTGGTAAGTTAACAAAATACCGGATAAAGAAATTTTAGTTTAATTTAATAATCAAATGGAACTTCTTCTTTTTTATGTATTAGTTTTTATAGAAAATTACCTATAATCGCTTGCATATAAACTATTTAGCTCTTCAATTTTAATACCACATTCTTCCCTTAAAATTCCAGTGATAAATACATCATCAATCCAGAAAAAGTTCTTAAACTTTTCACTTGCACGAACTAATAATTGTGCAACTTTTAAGTTTGTTATATAAAACCATCCTGAGAGAAAATCAGGATAAACATCATCTGAAAAATCTTCATCAGTAACAAACCATTTATTATTTGATGTTCGTATTGGTTTCATTTTCCTTAAAACATATCCAGATATAGCGTTTTCCTTTATTGCCTTTTTTTGTAAAAGTTCTAGCATTTCGAAAATATTTAGTACAATATCATTGTCAGTTTTTATTAGGAAAGTAGATCTACAATTACTTGATGCCCATCTTAAACCCATCAAGTGTTTTAACGTAAGATTTTTATAATTTTCTAAGAAATCTCCTTGCAACAAATCATTATACTTCTGTGATTCTTTTAAAATGTATTTCAATATATTTTTTTCTTTAGGCATTCCTAATAAAAATATCCTCGTGACATTCAAAGTTTTTAACATTACACTTGGATATGCACGTCTCAATGCTGTTCTGTATAAAGGATCATCTGCAGAGGACGTAATAATCCAAACAATGAAGTTAGGATCACACTTTGGTTCAATGATAAATTTTATAATTGCGGAATTTTTATTTGTGTAACTTGCATTCTGTGAATACTTTAATTCTGATTTTATATTATTTACAGTACCTGTTTTTAATATAATTAATAATGAGATAAGTATCGTACTAACACAAAGTACTATAAAAATGAGCTTTTTTTTCATATTTCTGAAAATTATTTACTGTACTATCTGTCTCATTTAATCTAGATAAAGCATATACACACACACGCGCGCGCGCGTGTTATCACTTTTATGCAGTCATTAATATCGTTCAACAATTATACGTGTGATATTTATACAATTAGTATTTGTTCTTAATTTGTATAGTCATATGGTTTGGATAATACTTCGTATTATTTCCTTCTTCATAGAAAAATACGGTAATTGTTCGGAATCATACCAACCTCATCAATTTCAATGATTTTTGAATATATTACCAGGAGCATGATCCTGAGCAACTACATTTTATACATATAACAGCCGCTCGACCTTAGTTTCCGAGATATGTGCAAAGAAACTACACCGGCATCACTACAATTATGCCTATAGTTGTGCGTTCATGGCAGTGTATGTACCGAATTGGTAATGGGCTCATAATGATTACAGGCAGAATTCCTTGTAGTGGTACCGACAGTTTTTCGTGAATATGTATCTTCGAAACTAAGTCCGAGCGACGGTACATGTATAGAAGAGGGTGGTACAATCCTGAACAATTGCTAAAAATATGTAATTTTGTTTTTACACTTTACTTCTCTTGTAGTAATTGCTAAACTGGAATAAGAAATATACTAATCGTAATGTCTTTTATTGCAACAATTAAGAATGACATATAAAATTATATATGTATAACTTTATTATCATATTTACATTATATTACACTACTACATTACTGTTTACATTATGTATATAAGTGTAACTTTCATTAACTTTTATTTTTAATTATGGTACTAGCACATTGGTTTTGTACGTTTAAGATCATGTCATTTTGTATATAAAAAAATTTCATATAAAATATAATAGAAAACATGTTTTTTAATAGTAAAAAAAAGCATAACATTCTAATTACTCTTATATGCAACAATTGTGTCATATATTGAAAGATATTAATGGTCGTGCTACATACACAACCAAATACGTATGTGTATATATAACAATCTGATTGTTGTCATTAGCACATGTCATTACCTTCATGTTGAACATTAAACATGTTGAAACGTGTTGTAAAGTATACCTCTGTTGTGACATATTAAAAATCCATTAAATAAGAATAGTAAGATATTCTGAAAACCAGAAAATTAAGAAACATTTTTTTATTGAAGAACTACTTAATATTTGTTAATTATCGATTTGGATGCATAGGCTGAATACAATTTCTAAAATCGTCACAATAAGTCATAGATAAGTATCTCACTAATCTTTTCTAGAGTTAATATTTCGTATGACTTAAAATCCTAATAAGACGTCACACACACACACACACACACACACACACACACACACACACACACACACACACACACACACACACACAAACGCGCGCGCGAGTGAGCAAAGTTTATCATAATAAAGTTCAATTATTATGAGGGAAAACCTGTAGGAAACGTATTTCTTAAAAAAAAAAAAAAAAAAAAAAAAAAAAAAAAAAAAAAAAAAAAAAAAAAAAAAAAAAAAAAAAAAAAAAAAAAAAAAAAAAGAAAGAAATTACGCTAGTTGCTATTATTATTAAGAAAGCAATAAGGAGACAAAAACAGATAAGAATTTTTCATCTTTTGATATATATTTGACACAATTTTTAAATATTTTTTTTAATATTATTTGTAAAGTACATTTTAAATATATCTAGTACAAAATGTGATAGTTTTAATGTGTAAAAAATATTGATCTCTAATTCACATCATTCTTAATCTCACTGGATTTATGATTGTAGATATCCCCTGAAATAATATGCATTATTAGAATTATGTATTAATTTTTATATCCAAATCCTTTAATATCCAAATTATTTTATACTTATCAAATTTTTATTATATTTTATGTAATGAAGTATAAATAAAGTAATAATAATAGTAAATATTGCCTTCGATAAAGAATTCCTTATTTTGTTATAAATTACAATATATATTATATAAAAGTCTTACGGTAGCTTCATCCTCATGAAAATCCAACAGGTAATAAACGATACAATAACACTAATAAATCCAACACATATTAAAAGAACTCTATTGAGTTTAGGCGTTGATGGGCTATGCGTTTGGTCTAATAGTATAAAGCCAATTCCACCTGAAGTAAAGAGGAAACTAGATGCCAGTCCTTCCATAATATATTGCCCATTTACACGGTATGGCATGAATGCCACCTACAAAAGATAAATACATAATCACAACAAAGCAACAATTATTTGTTAATATAAAATTTTTAATATAAAATTACTCCATTTACTTACAGGTCTTGTATGACCGTGTTCATCTGTTGTTGATCCTACACTAGGTGGTTCCACAATTACGTCATATATTATACCTTTAAAAAGATGTATCATTGAAATATAAATAATATCTACTTTTATTTCACTGAAAAGATTTATAAAAAGAAAACTTGTATTCTATACAATTCTAACCTCCAGTTACTAGAAAATATGACAAAAGTATAAGCGCGAAAACTACCATAGCACTAGGTTTCACAAACCATGATGGCTTTTTTAATTTTAAGTTCGGTACTTCTAATGCTAAAAATGGTAAACGGTATATATATTCCATATTTATAACAAAATTGGGATATCATATACGGCACAACATTCCCATCGATCCCTTTGCAAAACAAACTTCCACGTTTGCTATACAGGCTATGTATTACATTTAATAGATGGCAGTACGGGATAAAGGAATACGAAAAGTTGCTGGTTTACGCAAATTTGTAATTCACACAGCTTTCATAAATTAGAAATGTTCTTAGAAACCAAATGTTCTAATAAATTTATACAAATTATTCTATTTCCAATATAATTATCAAGAATATGGCTATTTATGTAACAAAATGTCTTACCCATTTTAACATTTCTATTGTTTCCTTGTCATATTTTCTCATATGGAGCGTGATTTTAATCTCGTTTTATGTATAAGTGAATTTATATAGGCTCGTCAACAAGTTATAAGTAACTTTTTCATCTAATTCCGTATATGCACATATTTACATTTAAAGACGGACGACCGTGCATTTACACGTGACAGTATAATTAGAATAGAAATATGGATGACAGACTCATGCTTCCTAACCTAGTTGGACTCGAATAAAGTAATTTTCATTGGATCGAAGTATCAATCCTAAAGTATTTTATCTTCAAAATATATAAATTTAATTTTAATATAAACATACACATTGTGATATAAGTAAAAGTATAGTTACACTAGTTTACAAATTTCATGGTGTAAAGTGCTCGTGTTTTATTAACTTTAAGCAGTTGCAATATAATATAAGTTAGCCATGCAAGAAAATACACGTGTATTACCACGAATTTTTACTGCAATACAAAATGTAGATATAGGAATTTTAGCTGTGTGTCCTCACAAAGAAATACGACCAATTCTACCGTGTTTAGTTCGAATGAGTCTTATATCTCCATTAGATGTAACAAAAGAATGTGTAGAACAAAGAAAGCAGGTCCTGTCAATTTTATCTGGTATTGAATCAGTGAATTCAATAATTGCGCTGCTTTCTATTGACTTTCATGCGTTGGAAACGGATGTTCGAAAGGAACAACAATTAAGGTTAGTTATATTGTTGACATGTATGTTTTATCATTTAATATTGTTAAGAATATTATGAAATATATAAAGTATACTTATGAAAATGATAAACTTCTTTTTATAGACAAAAAATGGGAAGCTTGCAAAGGGATAGTGTACTTGCTCAGTCACTGCAAAGTGGTCTTGCTCTAGAATTTGAGCGCAGTGAATCTACTAGGAGAATTAGATTAGTCCTAAGTGAACTGTTATATATAGCCTCTCAAGTACAGGAGCAACAGAAAAATCAAGAATTTCAAATTAAACAATCTGATCTATTTGATAATGCAGTTTATATGGAAGAGATTAGTTATGTGATTTGTGTAGCACTATCAGAATTACCGACAGTTTTATCAATATTGGATATTACAGAAACATTACTACATGTTAAATATGGTCCAGAAATAATTTGTTGGATAGTTGCTAATATCCCTGATAGTTTTTCCGAAGTTTGTGCACATTTGATAGGTAATGGAGAAAGGCAAGAAGAATCAGCATTAGGTAGGATTAGAACAATGGCTTTGACAATGTTATGTCAAATGAATCCAAGCCAAGCGTTAGCAATAAGAGCCAAGTGTGTAGAACTATGTAGAATGCCTGCTTTAGCAATTACATTAAGCTTGGAACATGAAAATATCAATAATACACTGGCGGAAAGTGATATAGTTGCCTTTGTGTCAGGATTATTGCTTGGCAGTGATCAACAAGTAAGAACATGGATCGCAATGTTTATTAGAAATGGTCAAAAACGTAAATGGGAATCTCATACAGCATTACAATGTTTAAGAGAAGAACTGCTAAAACGATTGCAAGCAATAACATCTCAAAATGCAGGTCAACTACCAGAAAGTCAGGTTGTTCAAGCTAGTGCATTGTTGCGCCTTTATTGTGCATTAAGAGGCATTGGAGGTATTAAATTTCAAGATGATGAAGTAGCAATGATAGTGCAGTTGTTGACATCTCATCCTCCTCCATCACCAGCTGGTGTGAGATTTGTCTCTTTAGGCCTTTGTATGCTTATTGCATGCTCTTCATTAATAGGCCATCATAATCTTGAAAAGCGAAGCATAGAATGGGTTCAATGGCTTGTACGCGAAGAAGCTTATTTTGAAAGTGCTAGTGGTGTAACAGCAAGTTTTGGAGAAATGTTGCTTTTGATGGCAATACATTTTCATAGCAATCAACTATCAGCCATTTGTGAACTCGTATGTGCAACTTTGGGGATGAAAATACCAATTAGACCAAATAATTTAACTAGAATGAAGCAAATTTTTATGCAAGAGATATTCACTGAACAAGTTGTCACTTCTCATGCTGTAAAAGTACCAGTAACAGCTAATTTAAATGCAAATATCCCAGGATTTTTGCCTGTACACTGTATTCATCAATTGTTGAAGTCAAGAGCATTTGCTAAACATCGAGTGCCAATAAAAAATTGGATTTATAAACAAATTTGTAACAGTGTACCACCATTGCATCCGGTTCTTCCTGCTTTAGTCGAAGTATATGTCAATTCAATTTTAGTGACAAATAATAAAACATCAGAACACACAAACAAACCAATTACTGAAGATGAAATTAGAAGAGTATTTCAAAATAGCGTTTTCGGGGCAAATTTTGATTTTAAGAATATCAACAGTGTCCCCAAGACTGAAACAGATAATATGGATATCGATATTTCAAAACCTTCTCTTACATCACAATTACTATTGTTATATTACTTATTACTGTATGAAGACGTTAGATTATCTAATATGCATACTTTTATATCACAAGATAGGAAAGTTAAATCATATTCAACTGAATTTTTATCAGAGTTACCAATAAAATACCTACTTCAGTTGGTTCAAAGAGATCAAATGAATTATGCTGGATTATTTTCTCCTCTTCTCAGATTATTAGCAACACATTTCCCTCATCTTTCGTTAGTAGATGATTGGCTTGACAATGAAATGCTCAACATTGATTCTACAGTAACAAATTATGAGAATGTAAAAATTACTGATATCATGATAATTGAAACATTTTCGCATATCCAAACATGTCCTTCAAGAACAGGAAGACTTTTAAGACAATTAATGTCAATGAAACCAACTGACATTTGGCCGCATGCCGAAGTTATAATTCATTATTTCAAAGCAACTGTAAGTCCAAGAGTTCCTAGGTACATTCAAGGTACATAATTTATTTCAATTAAATAAAATATTAACACCGATACTTCTATTAGTATATTGAAAGAATAATTTTGTTCATTTATCATAATCTTTTAGAATTATATAAACAAGTATGGCTTAGGTTAAATACAGTACTACCAAGATGCTTATGGGTTTTGTCAATAAATGCTTTATTAATAGAAAATTCTCTTGTAAAGAATGTCTTTTTAACACAAGAAAATATTGTGTTAGATCCTTTACAAGTATTGAGATGTGATACAAGAGTTTTTAGATGTGCTCCAATTTTGTCTGTTATTTTAAGGTAAAAAGGAGATTGAGTAAGCCTTTAAATATTTAACGTTCAATTACTTATTATCGATTGGTACTTCATTGGTACAAATATTTTTAGAATTCTACAAGCTGCATTAGCAGCTTCTCGATCTCAGTTATCTAGACATATACAAGACAAACCATTGATAGAAAAGATTGGTCAGTTATCAAGTGAAGCTGAAAGAGAAGATTTAAGAACAGCATTAGTGGCAGGACAAGAAAGCGCGGCTGTTCAAATATTATTAGAAGCATGTTTGGAGACATCAGAAGATAGAGAAACACCCGGACAAATGTGGTCATTGAGAGAAATACAAAGTATAATCTGTTCATATTTGCATCAAGTCTTCATAGCAGACCCATCATTGGCTAAATTGGTTCATTTTCAAGTATGTACAACCAAATTTGCTTATTTTTATTTTTACTTATTAAAATGTTAAACATTGAATATTAATTACTGACATATCATTATCATAATACACACGCGCGCGCGCGCGCGCGCGCGCGCGCGCGCACACACACACACACACACACACACAACATATATATACGACCATGTATACATTACAGGTATAATATTACCTACTTATAAACTTTATTATATAAACCTTATCTCTACCTTAGCACTAAATTCATTAACTTAACCTAAGTTTAAAATTCATCTTAATCTTACCCTACTTGCAATTAATATATTATTAATCAATTATTCCTATTCTTTTATTCTTTATTTTTTAATTATTCTTATTCTTTATTTTCTTCTGACTAATCACTTCAAGCTACATCTATCCGCCTCTCTTTTCTCAACCCCCCCGCCCCCCATCCTCTCCATCCTCTTCTCTTTCAAGTTCTACATCTACTCTTCCTCCTCACCCTCCTTTTCCAATATTTTCACCACATTTTCCTGTCAAACCCCTGAATCTGTCTCGTACCCTTCACAAACCTCCCACACACGCTCCCTTGTCTGCATCATTCCTCCATATAACCTGCGTTCCTTTTTCTCTTTCCTTAGCCACTATTTCCCATCTCTAATCTCGCTCCCTACTTTGAACTTTACTGTTCTTTCCAACCCGTCCCCCCCTCTCGCTCTTTCTCTCTTTCCCCGCCCCTCCCTTCATTCTTCAAGTCTTTCTCTCTCTCTCTCTCTCTCTCTCTCTCTCTCTCTCTCTCTCTCTCTCTCTCTAGCCTTTCCCTCTCCCCATCCTCCCTTTCTTCATTCACCCACATAGCACTTCCCATTTTCTTTCATGCAATCTCCCTTTCCCCCATATATCTATCCTTTCCACTACCCGCTTCTTCTCTACTTCTGACCTCCTCCAGACATATTCTTGTCAAATCTCCACCCTGCTCTCTCTTCAGCCTTTCTTCAAACCTCCATGCCCTCATTCATGCTCTCAATCACATCTTGTCTCCTTTTAACTTTTCTCTTATTAAATGTCCTGGCGTGTTTCATTCCACACTGGCCATACACCTTTCATGTAAGCTCTTTACCTCTGTTCTCTCCTTCTACCCCCATACCTTCGCTTCATTTCCTGCTATCGTCAGGACCAATTTATCGTATAATTATATACTTATATTCGACTAGCTCTTTCCGAATATCCTGTTTTCCAGCAAATCTCTCCCTCCCCCCTCTCCACATACTTGCCTCATTACCGCCGCCGTCTTCCTAACCCTTTCTCTAACACGAACTTCCTGCTCCCATTTCCATTTTTCCTCCTTCATTTTTCTATCCTCTGCCCCCTTGAATTTCGTTTACCTTTGCTCTTCTCGCATTTAGAGTCAGGTTCTTTTCTCTGAAATAAATCCAGACTTTGAATCAGTTCTGTTATCTCTCCTTTGTCCGCTCTACATATTCTTCCATATTTCTAAGAATAATAGAAATATCAAATAATAATTGATACGGTGAAAGTTATCTACTCTGTATAATATATATCATAAACTATATAAATATTTAATTTGTAGTAATTTAGTATTACCTTTACTTATAGGGTTATCCAAGAGAGCTGTTACCCATTACAGTTACTGGTATTCCATCCATGCATATTTGTCTTGATTGGATTCCTGAATTACTGTCACAGCCAGAACCAGAAAAGCAAATATTTGCTGTAGATTTAGCTTCACATCTTGCAATTCAGTATGCTTTACCAAAAGCTTTAAGTGTTTCTCGTTTAGCCATCAACACTTTGATAACACTTCTAGGAGTATTATCTGCTAAAGATCGAGTAATCTTATTTATGCCTGTGCTATCAGCATTAACGCGTATATGCTTAGCTTTTCCACCACTAGCTGAAGATACAACAAGTTTGCTGTTACAACTTGGCAGAGTTAATTCTGCACAAGCAGCATTAGGAGATAAATCTGCAGATATTTTATGTCAAGAAGTTAATGAAACCTTTTGTTTGTTATTACAAAAAGCAATATTACAATCACAAGTATATTGAAATATTATTCTTAATTCCTTTATACTGCTACTGAAATCAATGTTTGATTGTATTGCAGTAGAATAGTAATTATCCAAACTGTTCTAAATATGTATCTTGTAATATATAGGGTGTCCCATCTAACTATGCCACCCTTAATTATTTTCTTATTTGTCGCAACACAAAAAAATGTTTCATGAGTGTTGTATTGTATTCGAGTACATTAGGCTCTGAGGGTGGAAATCATCTCAAGGTCATATCTTGTGAGATTTTATTAATAGTAACGTTTTTCTAGGCGGCTTATCTCATATTTTCTTTCCTTTTTTTTCTTTTTTTTTTGTCTGTTTGTTTGCTTGTTTGTTTACACCATTAAAAAGGTGAGATCAAAACGCATCCGATCATGGCACATACCATGATTTTGAAATGACCTGAACCGAAAATTTGGCAAGTAAATGACTGAAGTGAAAGCTCACGGAAAATTAATTACAGAAACAAAATAAACACGTTAATCGGCTAAACTTCGTTTCGGGGAATCACCTTGTTTTTCTTAACTTTTTTGATGAAATTGCAGAAAAGCTTTCGCACCTTTGATTTCAATGATTTTGAAATGTATTATAGAAATCAACATTTTGAACAACACTTTCTTATACATATGATCGACGGTATATATTTCTTAGTTTTCGAGATATTCGTGAACTACAGTGTTGGTACCGCTACAGTGAATTATATGCCTATAAACGCGCATCCGTAGCACACTGATATATATATATATATATATTTTTTCATATCATGCTGTATCAGGATATACGTTAGTAACGTTTGCTGGCGGCCGAATAAAATAACACGTAACACAAGTCTAACTTTTATCTTTTGTTTATAGTTGATATAGATTTCGGTTAGGTGTCACTTTATCTGACCATCGTGAGGCATCCGTGAATCATTATTTCTATGTCCATGTTGATACTTATCTGCTTGCACCATTAGTATACATCTTTAAACCCCATCTTTGAAGATTTTAATAATTTGGTTACGATTCAATATTATTAAAAACATTTATAAACGCGAAAATGATTTGTAATTTTTATTATTAACTCAAATTAATGTCATTAATGAATTAATTCGTATTATTTTTAATTAAACTAGTAGCAATATATTACTAATTTGATATGTTCTTTCATATGTTTATTAAATTATTGTTCATATTTAGGTTACATGAAATAGGAACTTAATCATTCTATTACTACTCCTACTAGAGCACATTATTATTTTCTATAAGAATACGTACGATCAATATTAAATTGTTTATGTTAAAATAAATCTAATAAATAATTTACATTCTAATTTTAATTTTAACTAGATTTTACAGTACATCGCGTAAAGAAGATAGGTTAAACTTAAAAAATTATTGTAATATGTATCTTCTTTTAGTACGATTTTTATTTTATTGTATTTTATATAAATTGTTATTTTAAAATACATTAGGAAAGCTAAGTCGTATTCACTCTATATAATCGTAGTTCCATGATAAAAACTAGTCCTCGTACTTACGTTTGTCGGCTACACAAAGCAATACTAAGAAGTTTTTATTATTTAGTGACGGTTCGAATGTCATAACTTTAAGTTTATGTACAAAGTTTGCCTGAATGAAACAGTATTAAATGTTATTGGAATAAATACGATATACAAGCATGATGGAGGCTGAAACTGTTGGTAATCTCGTTCAAAAGATGATTATTTCACTTTTTGGGGAACAAAAACCAGGTATGAAACATAATTTCTAGCTTCTTTCTACATTCGAAAAATATTTTACTAAATAATATCAATTATAAACCAAATATTTCTTACTTTTACTTGTATACTTTTTCAGTTTATTTGGCTCTTTTTCTATGTATACAAGGTGTTTCTACTCTACTTTTTACTTTCATTTTGTTTTCCCATTAACTCAAACTAAAGTAAGACAAAAATATAGGTATTATCGCTCTATTATTACAAAACAAGAATAAATCTTATAATCATACAACAAAATTAAAAGTTGCGGTATAAATGTAGACAAACGGCTGAACATTAAAATTTTATTTGTTTATTAAGAATGAAATGGCAAATCCTGTAATTAAACAATAATAAACTTTATGTATTAAGTGCAAATATTTCATTAATGAAACTGTAAGAATCTTTCGAAGAGACATATACGTTTTGAATCAATGATTTTAGAAATAACTAGGAAGTGGATGCGCTTCTGCCTTGGATTATTGTCATCAACCCAAGGAGTAGAAACATTACAAGAAGATGAAATTACTGTAGGAAGCCAAATAAGAGAAAAGTTATCAGTATGTGATGCAGCACAGTTTGATAAATTATATAATGAGTTAAGATCTGGGGTATGACATAAATATAATTTTTTAAAATTAATTATTTATCTACTTCTTTATACAGTTATAAAATATTTGATAATCGTATCATGACAGTTTAAAGAAAATTGTTTATATTGTTAAAAATGACAGGTTACCATTTATATATATTTATATATGTTTAGTCATTGAAGAACAGAGCACAAATCCTGATATTTTTGTTAAACATGTGTCAATCAGCAGAACAGTTAAGGGATAGAGTTTTCTCAGCTCCTGATTTGAAATTAGGTTTATGCTCGTCTTCTGCATCCACTAGTGGTAAGCAATATATTTTTACAATCTAGATCTTCTTTCATTTTCTAACTGGCTTAAAATTTTTATATTTAATATTTAATATACCTTGTTATTTAGGACAATCATCTGAAATTTCTGCACCACCACAAATTGTATCTATAAATAACACAGACAAAAATACAAGAGATTTTTTAACCAGTTCTAATAAAATATATGGAGAAGAGTATATTTCAGAAGATATATTGGTTCAAGATCTTATATATTCTTTCCTAGGTATTGAAGGAAAGATATTAAAGTTAGACTCCAATTATGGTTTCCAAATAGATCCAATGATTAGCATTGATAGGCCACGGAGACAAGCTACATTGAGATTAAGTGAACTTGGATATTTACATAACATAATTCAAAAAGGTTTAGAAAGAATGTCAGTTGCTTCGAGTGGCCAAGTGGCTGATAGTTTTATTGCATCGTTACATTCTGAGTTATCGGAATACTACAGGTTTATAGCCCTTATTCAAGAAGAAGTGAGCAGGTATTGATAAAAATGTAATCTGATGACATATAATATTCTATCAGTTTATTATAAATAATAATGCGTTTAAATGTGTAATAGAGTTCAATCTGAATCAGGAATATACAGAGTTACACTGTCCCATTTGCATCTTTGGGCATATGATCCTTTAGAAACTTTAAAATGGCTAGCAGGTATAGTAAGAGCTTGCCAAGGACAAAAAGGTGGCGCATTAGCTTCTGCAGTATATGAATTTAGTAACCATGGTGATGCCAGTGTGAAAAAATTAGTTAAAAGGATTTTACAAAGTGTTTGTGATCCTCTGTATAATATGTTGATAAGATGGATAGCAGACGGTGAATTAGATGATCCGTATAGAGAATTTTTCATTGAAGCTTGTGCTGATATTACCGGAGAGAGAATGTGGCATGAGAAATATCAAGTTCGCAATAATATGCTACCATCTTTTATTACAAAAATGCAAGCTAGAAAAATTTTAGGAACAGGGAAAAGTATTAACTTTTTGCGTGAAGTGTGTAAAGATTTTACTCCATGGCAAGGAAAACATACAAAGATGTTCAAAAATTTCAGCGAGGAATACAAAGGTAATTATATGTAATAATTAAAACCTTGCTAAATAAATACATAAATTTCGATACATTTGCTCATACTTTCCCATATACGTATCCGTATGTATCTTCTGCAACAAAACTATGAAACGTATATGATTTTAGCGAATATTATAATACAATTATACAGTTTTATAAAATTGCCAAAGCAGAGCATAAATTAGAATTGTTTGTTTAATAAGGATATATATTCTGTTTATAATAACTCTGAAAACTGATTCAAGTAAATATTATTTAGGATTGCAGATCTTTTACAGAAAAGAAGCATAACAGCATTACATGACAAAACAAATTTTATTTACTTGTTAATAATATACAATATCTCCTGTAGTTTTAATAATTTGGAAATCGTTTAACTTACAAATGAAAGACAATTTTTTGAAATTTCCTTGCATGTTTTGTAGTTTTCTCTATGAAATGTATGTACATTTTTCTGCAAAATTTACATGTTGTTTAGTTGACGTTCTTTTCGATATGGACCCCGATGGTCGATTACAGACGATGATGGACACAGCTTATAAAGAAACTTCAACTAGAGTAGTTGAAGTGTTAACAAAGCAGTATCACCTCATGGAACATTTACATGCAATCAAAGGTTATCTGTTATTAGGACAAGGAAACTTCATTCAATATCTTATGCATTTATTAGAGTAAATAATATTATCTTTTATCATTCTTCCTATTATTTCTAATCTTTGAATTATTTTTTATTAATGTATTTATATTGTAGACCAGAATTAGATAAACCAGCCAGTTCTGTATATCCACACAACATCTCTTCTATTTTGGAAACTGGAATAAGAGCGACTGTTACAAAGATAGATGATTTAGATATACATAGGCGACTTGATGTAAGATTATTAGCACCTTCGGAAAATGAAAGGGGATGGGATGTCTTTATTTTGGATTATAATGTAGGAGGTCCTATTGGAACGGTAGGTATGGCGAAATAATTTGTATCTTTTAAAAACAAACGTTACATTTAGTAAGCAATACTAACAGTAAAATGTATAAATAAAGAGTATCTTAAATTTGCTTGAGAACTTATAAAAATATTCTTTGCTTATTTTTAAAAATCTTGGCGTTGAAATATCATTTTTTTTTTTTTTATAACAACAAAACGAATAATAATATTTTATCTGTTTAGATTTTAGAACCTTGTAGGCAAATATATCAGACTGTATTTTTTGCTTTATGGAGAGCAAAAAGAATGGAATCTATATTATCTGCAATTTGGAAACGTCAAATAACTTCAGCAAAGATGTTCCGTAAAATGCCTGAAGTATTGCCAATTCAAACTCACATTCATTTAATTACAAGTAGTATGGTTCATTTGGTTCATCAAATGCAATATTTTTTCTTATTTGAGGTAAGATAGAATATTTTAATTTTGGTTCTAATTAACTGTTTTAATTAATTTAAAATGTTAAGAGTATTAATAAATTTTAAGGTAATCGAGTGTTCTTGGGATGCATTCGCAAAACAATTAGCACAGGCAGCATCATTGGATGATATTATCACAGCACATAACCATTTCATAGATGCTGTAAGACGTGGTACACTGTTAGATGAAAGATCACAGGTGAGCACATATATAACTTTCTAAGAAATTATTATCTTATTGTAATCCTCTTCTATGCTCTTTCGACAGGAACTTATGGATCACTTACGTTCCGTATATGGCCCAATTTTAGACTTACAAAATCTTGAAGAAACGTTTCTTACACGTGCAACACACGAGTACGAAGCACGATTAAAGGATAACAATACGTTAAATGTAACTCTAGCAATGTCAAATCGGTCAGATTTGTCAGAAACTAATGATGCAGAAATTACCAAACGTCAAGCCGCATTTTCGAAATATTTAAACACACTTTCAATTCAGCTTAGATTGCTTTCGAGAACATATCAGGTAATATGTCATTTATATTATTAATTACAAATATTTCTTTTATTTCTTTATCGTCAAATTAAGCCAAAGTATAGCGGTTCTTAAGCTAGATATAAGCTTATATATATATACATAATAGTATATAAAATAAATCACGAAATTACGTACACTTTCACTTCTTTCTTATTTATTGTAATAAGAAACGTTCAATTTCTATTACTTAAACATAATTTTATTAAAAAATTTTCTTTAACAGGATAGAGTGAAAAAGTTTCTTATAATGCTTGCATCAGCCGAAGATGTGTCTTTACAGTTGTTAAGTGTACGTTTAGACTTCAATGAATATTATAAAAGTAAAGATAGTCGTCTTGTTGTGCCATTAACATATTTGCACCGTAGGCAAAGTGACCAAAGCTATCTTAATTGTAAATAATAAGTAAAAAATTTATCATCGCTAATTATAAACATAATTTAAATATGTTATTTTTTTAATAAAAATTGTCTAAATAAAAATTTATTTATGTTAATCTTCCCACATATTATTTTGTCTATGTATCTTTAATGTTTTAAATATACAAGGATCAGCTAGAAAATACTTTATTTCCTTCTCTATTCGAATATTTTATATAGTTATATAAGTAGCAGAAGATTATCAAAACGAAACAATTACTATCGGCAAATGTGTCTTAATCATTCTGATAATTCAGGAAAGACAATCATGATTTTTCAAATCTTTTTTATCTTAAACGTAAGATTGTACACAATCAGTTGCATATAATTAGGAGATTTCACAAATAAAGATTTGATATTTCAAGATTAAGGATAGGATTATAAATCATATAAACGGTATCATTATAGTGAATTCTGCCTATAGTATTGCGTCTGTGGCAGTGTATGCGCTAGTTTGGTCGTCGGTCGCATGTAACTGGACGAGATAAATAATGTATAGAAAAATATCAATATGTATACATATGTATTCTTATGTCCATAAAAGATATACAGATGTATCTCAATCTCACAACATTTGCTAATTAAGTCCTCATAAAATTACACATTGTAAAACTGAATCTTGCCAGAAGTTGCTAAAGTTAGGAAGTTTTTTATTTATTAAGTTTTGTGTTAGGAAAAGCAGAGCCAAAGGTTGGACAATAGCAGATATTATATCACTAGGTAGGTATTATTCATATTTTTCTTTCTTTTTGTTATTATTTAATTTGTAGTTTACAATTTGTCCAGCTGGACAGTATTATTCATTACGATGACAATTATGAGAATATAGAGGTACGAAGATAGAGTGAGTATGCGTGAGCGAGATGAAAGGGTAATATAAGAATAGAAATAGAACGCTGGATAAACGCTAATAATGCATGCGCATATTCGTACAGTAAAGTATGTACAGTCTGTCCAATGATTGAAACTTGAGTATCACTAGTTGGGTAGTCAATGAAATTCCCTTTACGTTTACTGCGTCGTCTCGTTGGACAAATTATACGTGAGTAATAATACTCAACGATCAACGAACGGCATCGGTGTGCATGTCTGATCAGACGAGGATAGAAGGAGCCTCTACGCAGCGTTCTATCTATATTCTCATATCGTATTCACTTATAGGGACCCATAGAGACATCATCATACTCTATAGTAACATATGACTCATATATTCTTTCCTTCTTATCTTCTTATTTTCATGCATCTACCCACTTACACGGTAACATATGACTAACACACTCTATCCTTGTATCTCTACAATTATAAATGGGATTCACCGCTTTGCAAGTTGCAAAGTGTATATAAGTTGCAGGGTTGAATGTTTCAACACAGAGTTTGATCATAAAGCGTTTTAAACAGTCCTTAGAATTTATTTAATTTTTTATTTCTGTTCAATTTAGTTACAATGGGTTTTTCAACACACGAATTATTAAAAGAAGTTTTACAGTACCCAGCTGTACAAGATATGAAGGTTACCGTAAATTCCTGTGGAAAATACGCAATGATAGTCGGTGGATCGACATTTCTTGGTGGTGTAATTGCTGGACCTCTCGGACTTGCACTGGGTAATTATTTAATTATAATCTACTTTTTAATTATTTATTGTTTGGGTTGTATATAAAAATTATTCAATATGAAAGTAAATTTCTATTTTTAGGTGGTATAGCTAGTAGTATTATATCAGCAGTTGCTGGACATAATGAATTTAAATCTGTCCCATATATCATTTTGTACGAAGCTACTCCAGAACAAAGAGAAAAACTAGCAATATTAATAATTAAGTACCTTACTTCAAGAAACATTTGGACTCTTGAAGATCTCTTGTGTTTTAATAAGGAAGAATTGGCAGTAGGGATAATACCTATAATAACAACATTTTTAACTAAATACATGCATTATTCAGTAGCAAACTGATTGTGTATTAGAAAGAGAGATCGCCCTGTTTAGAATTTATTGACCAATATAAAATCTATAATTATTTTTGACAAGAATGAATATTTGTAATTATTGAAGTAATTACTTCAAGAAAAACTTTACATCTTTATTTATGTATATAATTTAGTGAAACAAAAATATTCTAAATAAGGAGAGATCCATATTATTGTGCCTTTGAATATAAATTATATTTCGGGTTACAAGGTCTAAGAACGAAGGAACTAATAAATAGATTCCTATTTATGTTCCTTGTAGCCTTTAGCTAGAGCTACAAGGTTAACCTTTTTGGTAATGTCCTTTTGCTACATATATATATATATATATATATATATATATATATATATATATATATATATATATATATATATATATATACATACGAACGTGCTCCCTATCGATTCTATTGTATTGTAACATTAAGAGAGTAAAAATCTGGATCAACATAAACTTATGCATTATAGTTATATTTATACCTTTATTTATTTCAATATATTCTTCTATTACAAATTCATCCACTCGTTCTTCTGTCAGCCAACCTCAACAGTAATAAAGTACAGTGTAAAAAGAAAAATATATGTATGTCTTTAAGTAGTTTAAAATGTGTAAATTTATCTGCGTTTTCATAACCTATTTGCATCCAAGCGCGGATTAATCCGCGCGCTGCGACTGTCTTCTATCACCAAGGGCGGATTATTACGCGCGCTGCGACTGCTTTTTATTTCAGTTGCTAAGTATTCTTCAGATGTGAGAGTTCACGTTTGACCCGTTTGTCAGCATCTCGTCCATATCAGTTTATTGTATTGACCATTTTAAAGAATTCCACGAGAAATAATATGATTTAATTTCTTATTTCTTATTTTTTTTAAATAAATAATTTTTTCTTTCTTCCTCTGTTATAAAGAATGTAAGATGCGACGTTTGAGAAGTAACATTGTCTACCAATCGTTTTGAACAGTAAATTTTCTATGAACTCCATGAAGAATTCGGATGTCATTTACTGCACCTATGACCGACCGCGCGCGGTGTTAGGGACTAATTCTCTAAAGTAGAGCCGTGATGGGTTAAATCTTAAAATTTTACGCACTCAAAAATACAAATGGTATCCAGTTTCAAATTTCACGCTCGTTTTTCGCGTTTCACGCATGTCCATTAAGTATATGTATAATAGATGCTCTGTTTTATGGCTCTGCAATAACAATATTTATTGGGAATAGATCATTTTTGTTTATCATTTATAAGCTTTTACGTTTTTTTACATTTTAAATGTATTAATACATAAAAAAATTGTTAATGTTACATGTTGATGTCAAATCATAGTTAGGTTTCGTGACAAAAAGTTGCCATTAAATTGGGTTCCAAGTATCCATTTGCGTATAAACTATTCTTTTTTTTTTGCAATATATATCATTATAATTGTGGAATTGAATTACTATAACTATTATAATAATATAAATACTGTATTAATTAATAAATATTAGTATATTAATTATTTTTTATGTGAGATACTTAAGTAACATAACACCAGATGACGCTGTTTCTTTTTCAACATTAGATTGTCTCGTCTTTCAATTTCTTTTTATACGTGTATGGAGTAGACGAAGGTACGTTAAATTAGAGATGTTTAAAATTATTAATAAATTGCAATTATTTCAGCATCTGTTTAACTGATTATATTTGATGTTCTGTTAAAATTTCTTAAAAAGTTTAAAGTTGTTATAATACTCTTAATGGTAATATTTCAATATTTATAACATGAAAGAAGTTGCACACATGGCACGTTGTAATAAACGTGGTTGTGTGTTTTTCAAGGAAATCGCGTGAACACGATTTTGTAGCTGTTACAGACATCATATATAATTTAATTTAACATCATATATAATTCTGTAAAATAAATTATTTAAGAATGAAGGACGTTTTAAAAAGTATCATGAATGTTTTAAATATGTAGTGACATTATATCTAACAAAAGCGTGAAGTGCGGATGCCTATAGTCCTGTCTCCGTTTGCTTATTATCTTTTTGATATCCACGTTTCTTTATACCAAACTATTGGATATCGAGGATAATGAAAATATAGTGTTATTGAATAACAATCGGGATACGGTGTATACAAATTACTTTGAAACAAAAAAATATAGGAGGTAGTTATATAATAAATATTTCCAATATATCATACATAATTTGCAATAAACAGAGAGAGAAAATGAGTTATTAAATCTGTAATTGAATAAAGAAGGTTATCATATTATTGGGAAAACATTAATTATACTAATGATAAGTAATACATTTTTTTCTAATCATTGTAAAAAAGTATTTTAAAAGTGGATTATTGTCAAAATATAAATTATGCGACATTTGTAAGGTAAGTTTTTGGGATGATATGTATAATATTTTTTTTTTGTTTTTAAACCTTTTTTGGCTTGTACAGCCATAAACTTTCCTAAAAACTTTTGTACAGAAAAAGAGTTATTTTGTAGATAAAAGAAATTTATAAAGGAAAGAGAAAGATCCAACATGCCACAGAACGAGTATATCGAGAGGCATCGTAAACTATATGGACGACGTTTAGATTATGAAGAAAGGAAAAGAAAAAGAGAGGCCCGTGAGCCTCATAAACGTGCGGAACGTGCTCGTACTTTACGTGGTATAAAAGCAAAGATTTTCAATAAAGAACGAAGAAATGAAAAGATCCAAATGAAAAAGAAGATTAAATCTCATATGGTAAAGAAAGTGAAAGAAAAATCTTCCAATGTACCAGAAGGAGCACTACCTGTATATTTATTGGATCGTGACATTAAAAAAGATGCAAAAGTATTGTCAAATATGATAAAACAGAAACGTAAAGAAAAAGTTGGGAAATGGGATGTACCGATACCTAAAGTTAAAACACAGTCAGAATCTGAAGTCTTCAAAGTAATGAGAAGTGGAAAGTCTAAACGCAAATCTTGGAAAAGAATGGTAACAAAAGTGACATTTGTTGGTGAGAACTTTACTAGAAAACCACCAAAATTTGAAAGATTTATTAGACCAATGGCACTTCGTTTCAAAAAGGCACACGTGACTCATCCTGAGCTAAAAGCCACATTTTGTTTACCTATTATTGGAGTTAAAAAGAATCCAAGTTCACCAATGTATACAAGCTTAGGTGTTATTACTAAAGGAACAATTATTGAAGTGAATATTTCAGAATTAGGTCTTGTAACTCAATCTGGAAAAGTAGTGTGGGGAAAATATGCTCAAGTTACAAATAATCCTGAAAACGATGGCTGTATCAATGCTGTATTACTTGTATAAATTCCTTTTGTTGAATTATTGCATTATGTATGCTGATAATATGTCTGTAATAAAAATTGTTTAAATGTACATTGTTGTTTGTTATTATATTTTTTAAATATTTTTTCGAATAACTTTTAATGAAATTCCATAGATGATATAAATAGGTCTTTATCTTGAAGGTAGAACTTGAAACTACAAAAAGAAAACATGTAAAATTTTTGTATGTTTTGCAGTTATAAACGTTTACCATGCAGATATTTGTGAAGACTCTAACAGGCAAGACTATCACTCTTGAGGTCGAGGCATCAGATACTATCGAAAATGTTAAAGCAAAAATTCAAGATAAAGAAGGTGACAATCTATATTAAACACATATTTTAACACTTTGAGGGCTGGAGACGCGAATTCGCGTCTTACATATTTCACGCGGTATGCTACAAAAATGTTAACTACTGTTAAATAAAACAGTAAAACAAGAAAAAGCAATGGATGCTATAAACAAAATGTTATAAATGTGTTTTTACATTACAACACATTACATTATACACATTACAAAACAGTTATTACATTATATTATATATTACAATATATTAATATATTAAATATAATATTGGTCGCTTTGAATCTTTTCAATCACTCCAAATAAACGCGGGAATTCAGGCTATATACTTCTCAGAGCGTACAGTCCTCAAAGCATTAAATATTTCTTAAATAATTTTTTAAACAAATCTGTGTTTAAATTTTAGGAATTCCACCAGATCAACAAAGATTAATCTTTGCTGGAAAACAATTAGAGGATGGTAGAACTTTATCAGATTATAATATTCAGAAGGAATCTACATTACACTTAGTGCTACGTTTAAGAGGTGGAGCTAAAAAGCGCAAGAAGAAGAATTATTCAACCCCAAAGAAAATCAAGCATAAGAAGAAGAAGGTCAAGCTTGCTGTACTCAAATTTTATAAGGTATTTTAATAACTCTTTTAGCTTTAATTTAATACATAGCTAAATAATGTATAACTAACCTGGAATAATATATATATATATATATATATATATATATATATATATAGTGAAAATCATTAAGTTAAAGTTAATCCAACGACCTGCTAATTGAATATAACAATTTTCTAGAATTACAAACCTTCTAAAGTATTCCCCTTGTCCCTGCACTTTTAAGGCACTAAACCCTATCGTATAGGAGGTCACATTGAATTCATCATGATAGCCGAGAACTAATTACATGAACACCCTGTATATATTGCAATTTAATTGCATCATAAATGATTGGATGACTCGTTGTATTTGCTCTCGTTGAATGTATGATTGCTCATGAAAAACTTGCGCGCGTTATAACTTTATATGTATTTTGAATCGGGTTGTGTAGATTTCAAAACAATAGAGTGATGGCAAAATACAGTTCATTAAATAAGATTTAAACAAATTTTAAACGAAGAAATTATGTTTATTATTTATCATCAGTTGCAAAATTTTATTGCTCAAATTCTTTAAATATATTGTTAAATAGGTGGATGAAAATGGAAAAATTCATCGCCTGAGAAGAGAATGTCCCATGGAACAATGTGGAGCAGGTGTTTTTATGGCTGCAATGGAAGACCGTCATTATTGTGGAAAATGCGGTTATACTCTTGTATTTAACAAGCCAGAAGATAAGTAAATTCAAAATATATGACTTCATTTAATTGAAGAAATTTCGTAAAGTAATTTCAATGTCTTATGTTATTCCGTGTAATCCCCCCCCCCCCCCCCCCCATATATTGCGTTAGGTATTATCATATTGATAATGTTAAAATAGAAAAGTAACAAATTTTGTTGAAATGATAGGGAGAAGTACAATTCTTAAGACTATAATGCTCTAAAAATTATTTATTTTTTCTTTACATTGTGCTAATATACAACTTTCATTCACACAAACAAACATATAAATATAAATTCATGTGTGTGTGTATATATATATATACACACACATGAATTATATATATATATATATATATATATACGAATTATATATATATATATATATAAATATAAATAATGTTTTTGTGTATAATATAAAGAATATATTAAAAATATAACTTAGTTTAATTTAGTATTCTACATGGAAAAAATTTACGTACATATACAACATACTAGAAACACTAAAAGTAATAAAAACGAACAAATTTAAATTGCATTTCCTATTGATCATAAACAGTTTGCGTGTGTATTGTTGTGCATTTGGAGTTATCAACAATCATCATCATCATCATCATCATCATCATCACAGAGCGCACTTGTGTACCTAATTATAAGTTATATGCAAGTACAACAATAATTAGTGTTATATTCTTATTAAGTACACTTAATTGAAGTTTACTAGAATCATGACTTTTAATGACTTATCGCATTATAATACTCACGTTACTTTTATCGGAATATTTTTACACAATTCTTTTTTACATTTCTGAGTGACTTCGCTGTTCTGTTGTACGTGAATTAAAGCTTTTCAAGCTCGGTTTTAACACAGAGAACATTTTTTCCGTCGCAGTTGGATGAATACTCATTTGTAATTCTGTTAACGATTCCTCTGTCTTTAAAATGAAGAAGATAACTTTAATCGGTTATAATCTACTATTGTAATTCTATACAAATAGAATATATATATTATGTATATAATCTATAATGGAATAGAAATTTTACTTGTCTAAGTAATTGTGCAGCAGTATGTAATACTCTTTGCCATTTTCTCATTTCTATATTATGCAAACTTTCTTGCTGTTGCAATAAGTGAATCCAATCTTCTTCGGTTTTTGGTGTATTTCTTCATGTTGAAAAATTAGAAATACTAATATAAATATCAATTTTATGTAGTAATTTATCATTAAACATTTAATGTACTAATACCTACTTTAATACATGTAAATCCATAATAGTATAGGCTGCTGCTTCTTCTAAGCCCCATAATTTATAATACAATAAACCATTAATTACCATCAAACATAAGACAGCAATTAATAGCATTGAACTGATTATCATATTTGAGTCGCCTCGAGTAGCAGAAACTGCACATGAAAAATTTGCATGTATTGAGTTTTATGAATTTCTATTCTTATATACTGTATTTTAATATCTTATTGTACCATTGATTTCATACCAGTATTATCATTAATATGTGGCATGTTTAAAGAGTTTTGTAGAGCGGAAGACGTATGATCTGAAGAATGAGTTTGTAAAGAAATACCAGGGCCGGTGGCACGACGTCGTCTTCTTGCTTTTCTTTTCACTCCTCCGCTTCCAGTAGTTTCTTCACATTCTACCGTTAGTGCTTTTATCAAGCTCGTAAAATATTCATCTATTCCAGCCCAACAATTTTTCTCAATAACGCCTGTTATTGTTCAAAATATATAATTATCACTTATAAATAAGAAAAACACATGTCACAAGTTCTTACTTTTTACAAAACCCCATACATTCTTTTTGTACTTTATTTGAGCATAAATTGCGATACTTGTTTCATTCTCAGAAGCACTCGTAATGCAATAATGGAGTAATACAGAAAATGAATCTGCATATGGGATTCCAGCATTTACGCTTTCTACATCAATACTGTATAAATGACCAGGTCTGCTGCATGGTAACATTATCTAAAAATCCCATTATAAGTCATCATTATTATATATAAACGAATTTGAGAGAACTATTTTAATAGGGTATTAGTAAATATAAAAGCACTCTGTAATTAATATATATTTAATTGATAATAGTGTTATGAAAATAACAACCTGAGTTTCTGAAATATGAGAGGTTCTTGGTCCAATAGCCTGAGACAGTGCTATTGTAAACGATAAATTTCTAACTTTCTGGCCAGTTTGCTCGTTTTGAGTCCATTCTGATTGTACTAAATCTAAATAGATGAATATGTCTGATAAGATAACGCCATAAATTAAGGTTAAATATGTTAATAATAAGTAAGTCATCAAAATATTTCTATATTAATTTTATCATTTTTATAGACTTCTTATGACACTAGATATGTGAATTTGTATATCTCACCAGTAGTTTTACGAGCAGTTTGAAAATCTAAGAAAAATTTTGAGTTTGTAAATAGCAAGGTAAATAATTGATCAATATGGATAGGGAATGTAGCCTTGCTTATTTGACGGCCTTCATGTGGTGAGGTACACACTACACTGCCTCGAACGCCTAATTTTACTGAAATCATAATGATTAAAACATTTATATAACAGTACGAAGAATAATTTAATCGTTATTAATGGAACACAGATAGCAATATAGCTTCTAAAGTTGAAGCAAAATGCAACTAGTTGATAATTATATTCCTCTAATTTTAAATAATATTGTGTTATTGAGATCGAAGGATAATTGATATCAAAATATCAAAAGATATTTTTGGATGTTTTTTGCAATGTATTTAAAAATAATCTAACTTTCAAACTTTCAAAGAATATTTTAACCATCTTAAAAAATCACGTATTTTTGTATTTTAAGAATATTAAAGGAGGATCATATAAACATGAATTAATCTATAACAGAGTATCATAAAAATAATTTTTATCATAATAATAATTTGGTATAAAAATTATTGGAAATAACTTTTTTCTACAGTATATCTGGCATAAACGTTTTAAAAATTAATCAAATGGTATAGGAAACAGTAATATAATAAATAAAAATGATAGTAAATAGAAGTCCATGATATTGGAATCAGTAAAATGTACAAACCATACAATTAATTTTTTCTTGCTTATCCATGTGAACATTATTTGAAACCTCTTGAATAATATCTGTTAGATACGAATCACATGTCACCAAGCGCATATCTTCAATGAAATGTTGAAAGAATAACTAAGCAGTTTTATTTTTAACGGCTGCGTATAATTAGTATACTATGGAGCGTAGGTAGAAAAAAAATTGGTTTAATAAGAAATTCTGTAATAGTAACAACCCACATATCGCACGAAAATTGATGCTGATGCTAGGAATATCTAATAAACGACAAATGTACAGTGAACATCATCATCTCAATGCTGAACTAATTCACGCAATTACAAATATTATCATTTATTCTTTTAAGTAGATATAAAAATTCTATCTTTATATGGTAAAACATATTTATATCTTTGGGACATGTTTTGAGATCTATCTTAATATTATATTCTTCACATTTGTAAGGTAAGTAACATACATTCCTAATGTTAATGTCTTCTGTAGCGGAGGAGTTTCAGAAAGAGATTTAACAAAAAGACACCACTATCAAAAACTTACATGCATGCTTTTCTGCTTCACTTTCTGTTGTATCACTTAGGTCTGTTGCATCGATAATAGGGTCTGGCCGAGGCAAATGATGAACTTCTGCTTTTGTTTCAGAGATTGTATCTGGCACTCGAGTTACTGCATGTTCTGTATTACCACTTTCTACCTTTGATATAAAACACATCATTTCATAAAAAAATTAAATTAAAATTAATACATGATATTGAAAAACAAAAATAGCACACGCTGATTGATAATGCACTCTAACACCAATCATGCATTAATTTCTGATATGTTAATATATAAATTACCTCGGAAAATGATTCTACGGATAATCTTGTTGATAACTTCTCTTCATCAGGTGCTGGTAACGGCGGAACATAATCTTCATCATCCGATGTTAAACCCAATTCATCTCCATAACAAGAATGTACAAGTTGCCACATTTCAGATGCACTCATAGGCTTAAACAATTAATTTCTTATTTAGACACTTCAAAGTCTAATTACATTGAAAGTTTTATATCATTTTATATAAAATTAATACGAATAAATATTTGTAATATGTTCCGATATCACATAATTTTCATACCTCACCAATAAGAACATTTTGCCATACACGAAATAACATTACATATGTTTTATCTCTTGCACCGAAAGATGTCAAGAAGAACTTGTCAGTGGCAGTGCATATTAAAATTGCATTAGGTATCACAAGTGCAGTTTTTTCTTTGGTGATAGATGTAACATCCTTCCAGCGTAAACATACTAAAGTTTCCCAACTAAAAATATTTGCATAAAAGCATACGTAATTTTGAGATACATAGAGTCTTCCATGAACTAATATTTCACGTTGCAGTGCACACGAATAATCTAGAAATTATATGTTTTCTGTTATGTTTAAATATATTTGCAATCTGATATGATTAATATGCTAATATTATTATAACAGTGATAAAAATGATTTAAAATTTGGAGCAAGCTTACAACAAAAGCATTAAGAAAAATGAAATATCAGTATTGACAGCACCATGTACTATATTTTACTATCAAAAAATCTTACATGAAAATTAATTACTTACCGACAACTAATCTTTCATCATCTGGTACATCTTTAAATATACGCCTAAAATCATCAGATCTAGACTTGTAAGTTGGATATAAAACGTGATACCAAGATTTTTTTTTATTTCGTTCACTACTCCGTGTTTCTTTTTTACCCTCGTGTGAACTTTTCACAGCCTGAGAAGAATCTGACGATTTGTTTGCTATATCTTGTTGTTGCTATATCATGTTTTTAAAATGAATTATGCATTAATTTGAGACAAAGGAAATTTCATAACAAAAGATGTTTTAATGCTAAAATCTTAAAATGTACTTGATGATCATCCAATTTGTTGACACTATTAGATTCCTTGGTACTTGAATCATGACTTGTTTTGGAGTGATCTCGTTTATTACGCACTTTTGGACTTGGGCGTGGAGATAAATTTGGACTTGAAACTGGACTATCTTTCTTTTCTCCACTTGCGCCACTCTCTTGTACATTATCTGATATACCATTGCCTATGTTTGTTGCTGTTGGATTCTGATTTTCCAACTCGGTCATAACTTCACGATTGTATATTAACAAGTCCTCCATTGACTTATTCCTATCAAATTAAAATTGCAAATCATTAAAAATAAAAATATATTAAAACAGCTATTTTAAAATATATACGAAAAAGAAATGAATAAACAATAAAAAAAAAAAAAAAAATACAAAATAATGTGAAATAAGAATATCACTGTAAAATTCTTTGTAAAATTACATACATGTTTGTGGTTGGATATTTTTGAACAGATTCCACTTCAAAGTGCATAATATGTAATTATACAGTGTACTCGTAAGTTTTGTTTGATGAATGCTATGAACTTGTCACAATTTTAGAATAGAATACAATTTCTATCGAACGATGGCATTACAATACAATAGGTACCGATAATGTAATGCACTATTTTTTACTGTTAATACATTTTAGAAGCAGAACATACGTGTGACTTTTTACGAACTGTATAATCGTTGCGGTAACGACAATCCATTTCAACTAAAAACGTGAACCGTTACCGAACACGCATCAATCGTTGTCATTCATGTAGACTTATAATAACTATTAACCTTCTGTTTAATTATCAAGTTCGTACTTCCTTAACAAAATTTTTATCAATGTATATCAATGTTTAAAAAGAAACAAAAAGTACCGACAATGAGTACTTCAAAAACGATCCACCATATTGAAATGGCATATTCTCTTTTCCGGTCCGATACGAATCAAAATTTTCAAAAAATTAGCATGAACGTAATATTATAACATAGTTTAGTCAATAATCGTTTAGTAACATAAAATAAAATGTATCAATTACGTAAAATAAAAGCTGGATAAATCTCGTGAATGTAGTTGTATCTTTTTCTATTTAATCAATATATATATTAAATAACACAGTTAGTAGTTACGCGTGGAAACAACATTCTTTGCAAAAGCCTTATGTATGGTATGTAATCATCAATTATCGAGAAATGGTCAAATATATTAGTACTTAAATTTTAGCGTAATGTCCTTATTGTGACATTTGCATAATAGTTTTCATAAATATTGCAAGTTCATTAATTGATTACGTATAGGTGTATATACGTGCGTTTATATGTACACACGCACGCACGCACGCACGCACGCACGCACGCACGCACGCACACATACACACACGCGCGCGCGCGTGCGCGTTTGTATATATATATGTATATCTTATTTTTATACTTTAGTAATTGCATTTCACTTGTAATAGCGAGTACGTTATTAGTAAAAAAACGAAATAAAAAATCATGATTACAAAAAGATATCCAATAATGTTAAATAAGCAGTTGTTGCAACACTTAGATGATAGATGATTAGATGAAGCACATGATGTAGCATTCATCGCAAGCATCATCGTTTTTATTAATCTTGATACATATTAGTTAAAAAGTCTTGTACATATAATATTTAAGTTGTTTGGTTGTATCGAGTTTGAAGATTATTTTTATTTTTTTATTCAAGAAACTAAAGTGTAATTTGAATCTTGATCATGGAATTTAAGAAGCCTAATCGATCTAGTAGCTGCACATGGGAGTTAAACGCAACAAATTCACCACATACATGTAGAATGGAGTAAGTTTATAACAAAAGTATTAACCAAAAAAGAAAAAGATTAGAAGTATTAATCGTATTAATAGGAAATTATTGTCATAGATACATCATTGTCGTACTCAGCGAAAAGATAGAAGGTCTAATAAAAATAATATCTTGCGGTATAATAAAGATGTAATTATAACATAAAAATTACAATCTACAACCATATCGTTGATTAAGTCCATTATACATATAATAATTACATAATTGTATAACCGTTTCATTTTATTTTTTCTATTAATGTAGGTTATATTTTTCTGTGAATAAATTTCAGAATTCTTGATTTAGATAACATTGTATAGTAGAAGAAACACACATCCGTATGTATGTTTTCTATTTAATTTCTTACAACTACGTAGTTACGTGACTTAAAAGTTGAACACATCTGTGTGTACATATATTCTTTAAATTTTATTCATATATATTTGTCCATCGTTATAATATATTGTTAGACTAGCATCGAATGATCCATGATTATAAGATTATTACTTTCGAAATTGGCATAATAAGTACTTAAAAATTAGAGTAAAGAGACTATAATTTATTACAAAAATTTGTTTTTTTAATTAAATTTTAGTTATAGAAAGTTGAATTTCGTAAATCAATAACATATTATAATCATTTGAGATAGTAGAAAATATTTATTTCAAAGATCTAAAAGACAACTGTAAAAGTTTTGGTTCAAAAATTCAAATAAATAATTCTTTTTGTCTTTCTTATTATACTTAGCCTATTCTTTAAAAATAAGAAATACTTGGAAGATTTTAAATCAAATATAATACCGTTATTCTTAATATTTGTATAGTATGCTTATTTACTTTGTTATGTAAGTGTTTATATTTTATATGAAGCTTTCTTTCCTTTTTTTAAATTTCAATGTTGATTTTTATTTATATTATTAATATGATTTTTATTTCAGAAATGGCGACCGTACCAAGATACTTCCTGATATTTTAACTACTATTGGACAAACTCCACTTATAAAATTGAATAACATCCCAAAATCTTATGGGATTAAATGTGAAATGTGTTAGTATTAGTTTTGTTTATTCAATATGTAATTTGGAAATTTGATATAATTAAATATTAGTTTACTTTTAGATGTAAAATGTGAATTTCTTAATCCTGGTGGTTCTGTGAAAGACAGAATCGCATATAGGATGGTGCAGGATGCAGAAGAGAAAGGCTTGCTAAAGCCAGGATATACCATCATCGAACCTACAAGTGGTAATACTGGAATTGGTTTAGCAATGGTTGCTGCAGTTAGGGGATATAGATGCATTATTGTTATGCCGGAGAAAATGTCTGATGAGAAAGCGTCAACACTTTGTGCACTTGGTGCTGAAATTGTTCGAACCCCAACAGAAGCAAGTTGGGATAGTCCAGAAGCTCATATCAGCGTTGCACAAAAGTTACAGACAGAGATACCAAATAGTATTATTCTTGATCAGGTAATGTCACATATATGTGTACACGCTTTTGTATATTATTGAATATCGTACAACTTTATTACTTTCTATTTATATTATATCGCTCAGTATACTAATCCTGGAAATCCATTGGCTCATTATGATCAAACTGCAACTGAAATTTGGAAACAATGTGAGGGGAAATTAGATTATGTAGTAGCTGGTGCAGGCACTGGTGGTACTGTTTCAGGTATTGCGCGAAAACTGAAAGAATTATCGCCAGATATAAAGATCATTGCCGTAGACCCCAAAGGAAGTATTTTAGATCCTGAATCGCAAGATTCAGAAGTTGGCTTTTACGAAGTAGAAGGAATTGGGTGGGTATAACATCCTTTTCCATTATATCAAGATACAGTATCTTTTTTTTTGTATTTTGGATGATCGAAGAAATTGTTTTTAGCTATGATTTTGTACCTACAGTGTTAGATCGTAACGTAATCGATAAATGGGTAAAAACCGAGGATTACGAATCATTAAATGCTGCTAGAATGCTTATACGTGAAGAAGGTTTACTATGTGGTGGTAGCAGCGGCTCTGCGCTTATAGCTGCCCTAAAGATAGCTAAAGATATTCCCGAAGGAAAACGTATAGTTATTGTTTTACCCGATGGAATACGAAATTATTTAACTAAATTTGTATCCAACCACTGGATGGAAGCTAGAGGATTTTTGGTAAATTATACATAATATCAATCTATACAAATACTGTACTGTTTTATTAGAAATTAAAATGATGTATCATTGAATAAATTGCAGCAAGCTACATGTCAAATTGAAACAAATAAGTGGTGGTGGAATATGAAAGTTTCAAATTTATCTTTTGATAAACAACCTTTGTTGAAGGAAAATACAGTAACATGTCAAGAAGCTGTTCAAATGATTAAAAATACAGATATACAACTACTGCTTATTAGCGATAATGATACACATATAAAAGGTGTTATTAGTTTGAATAGAATTTTGTCAAACATAATATCTGGTGCAGTAAACTATACAGACTTTGTAGAAAAGACTATGGTTAAACAATATGTTACAGTTAAGTATTCAGCATCTCTTGGATATTTATCACGGATTCTTGAAAAAGAACCGTATGCGGTAATTTTAGATGATGAACGCGATGATGCTTTTGTTGGAGTCATAAACCAATTTCATATTTTGAATTTTATTACTAAAAATAATGGATACAACATCTAATAATCATTCGATGTATCAGGTCTTAAACATTAACATACAATTGTTAAACTACTTTTAAGATTATCTTACTCGTTTGTTTCATTATAATTATGTTTTTCATAATTTTTACTTTTATTATACTCTGTAGCTGTAAAATTGGATGTATATACTTGGATACTTATAACTAGCATCTCCGGTTATTTTATGCATTTAAATTAAACATTATACAATACATTTAAGGTATATAGGTACTCATTTTGAAAAAAATGTGAAACTTATCATATGATCAATTTTACATATTTGTAGAAAAAATATATATATATATATATATATATATATATATATACTTTTAATAAATAAATCCTTATAAAAATTATCTTGCATTAAAATATATGGTTTATGAAATTTCAATCAAATGTACGTTTTAACGCACTACCTGTTGTTACAACTAGACGAAACGTTATATTCTGATTATCTGATTTTTATGAAAAACCTAGTCGTTAGATATTATTTTGTAATATGTATTAACTTTTATTGAACATGATTTTGCATTGTATTTACGAGCATTAAATTCTTTGAACTTGTACATGAAATTTACAACTTGGTAACGTAGAAATTTCTGCATTAACGGTACTAATAATTCCGAGATTAGCTAAACTTCCTCTTAAAAGTCCACAAGTAAATGTCAATAAACGAGGACTTTCCTGAAGATATTGTTTATTACTATTAGTACCTACTTTATTCAATAACCGAAATGAGTTGTCTTGTAATACATATACACCATGGTGATTTGTCCTTAAATTATCAATTTGTTTATGATAAAGACCAGACCAAAAATCAGTACAAATAAATTTTATCATATCCAATTCATCTTTAAATCGATTCCATTCCCTCGTCAATCGTTCAATGATTCTGTAGCCAACACTGAATCCCATCCATTCTAGTCGAGACAGCTCTTCTTCCCCTTCCTTTATACATTAGATATTATGTAGATATTATCGTACAAGTTATAACGTTTTTATAATATTTAAATTTTAATATCAAAGTATCAGGATTTGATCCAACAAAATTGAATATTAAAATGAGAGTTTTAACATTTGATATCAAAATTCGTAAATTTGATGTATTTATAAATTGATAATTACAAAACATAATAAGACATTTGTAGTTTCTCTTTCACTGAGTGACTAATGCTTTATCGTAGGATTTAAAAATCTAAAAATATATTATCATAACAAGTGATAAAAAATGTATTAATCGTACATTTATAGGATTGACACATTTCTTTGTATACTGCTCAACTAGTGATGTGTATTTTTAAATATGTCAACAAAATTAAAGTATACAATAAAATATAACATTTAAGAGTTTAAAAGATAGTTGTAAAAATAATGTTTTAAGAAAGAGTCAAACTATTTTACCGTATTTAAACAAAAAATACTAGTCAAATATATATAAAATAATAAAGGATATAAGGGATATAAAAAAAAAAAAAAAATAGGGAGAAATACCTATATAATATCACGTAGTGCAAAATTCTTGAATTATGTAAAATTTATGGTATTGTGCATAATTACCTTATTTTTACATGATTTACTCAGAGTATAATTAACTATCTCAGCGTGTAAATATTCGAAAAGGCATTCATCAGCTTCCCCGGATGCGTGAGAATTAGTTTTCGTGTCAATTACTTGTGGCCTCATATTGATATTTTAAAAAATCACGAGTTATTATTATAATATATAGATAATATATGCAATGTATGAATAGATCGTATATTATTTTATGTTCACAAAATATAAAGACAATCTGCTGCTAATCTGTTTACTATTTATACATTGCACAGTATAATATGAACATTTAACCTTATTTGTCTGGCTTTTATCATTGACTAAGAATTGAATAGACACGATATGCAATCATTCCCTACTCCCTACAAGCAGAGATGAGTAAGTAGAGAGATGACCAACGCTTATGGGCGAAATTTAGCCAAGAATTGGACTGCGACGTGTATCTGTGCGTATCTACGTTTATTTCCTTTCTGGTATAAATTTGCTTGATATACCGAAAAGACGGTCCATGTTAGGAGCAAACGCTCCTTCGAATATTCGAATAACGCGTGAATGCGCAAATGAGATGTGTAAATAAGAACGTTTAGTAATGCAAAGCGTTCTGCGTAAAGCAGGTAATGATGAAAGCGTGAAAGTATAAGGTGAGATGAGGAGACGAGGTGTGTAATAAAGATGTCGTAAATTATGATGAATTAAGATTGTAAAATATGTAAAAAGTTGTAGACGTTAGACTCTTGGAAGTTGACATAAGTGAGAAAGGAATGAAAAGAGAGTATAAAATGTTAATAGGTAATACGTATTTTGGATTTTGTGATAGATATGACAGACGGCCGGAACTGCGGGAAAACAACAAGGAGAATAGAATGTACGAGAAGGTATCTCAACTCCTGTTAGACAAGGAAAGTTATATTGTGCGACAAGGACAGACGTACTTCTCCCTCTAGTTTCACGATTATTCCTTTATTACTATTATTATTATTATTCCCGAAATTTGATGCGCAACGCTAATAAATATTAATCTACGCACTCGTATTTAAGCAATACGCAAAATTAAAGCAATCTATTAATATTTAATATTAAATATAAATCGTATATCAAATGTTATCCATGTTCGAATAAAAAGAACGATAGAATCGTTTATATTATTAATTAAGATAAATTAAACGTTACCAAATTTCCATGAAAATTAAATTCATAATCGATACGCTGTTGGGCGACACATACACGTCCACTACCACCATTCCTGCCCATTCGACCGCTACGTATCCGTTGCCGCGTTCCAGTGGATCCCCGTGGGCGGACGCCGCCGGCGCTGATGTCCAGGTGACAGCCATCTATATCTCCGGTCCAGTCCGGAGCGTCCAGGACTCTGTATGGCTCCGCCACCACCGCTAAGGCCATCGTGCTCGCCAGGATGGTTTGAAAGAGCAGGTCTTGTGCCCGTCTTGACCATCCCAGATTGGTCTGGAGGATGCGCATCTTCTTAATCCCCTAAGTTCATGGCTTCCATCGCTTCCTCCGCTCCAACCTCCTTGCTCGCGGGTTTAGAGTCGGGGATTTCCTGCGGCGAGCCTTTCTTGTTATCGTTTCCTACCGCGAACTCATCGGTCGCGGGTTTGGTTCTGTATAAAGAAAAACTTCGAAACGAATTAATCGTCGTGCGCAATGTCTGTCGTGATCGTGAGGGATGTGAAACTTTTCAAAGAGTCTAATTAGTCGTCAATTGAAGTTGATCTTGAGTTGATAGGGCGAGCCTATAATTCAATGTTTCCTTTTGGCAAAAGAAATTGTATTTTGATGTTGCTAGCGGGTCCAGCCGTTCATAAATGTTAATCAACGTTACGATCGAACCGACCGCGGGCCATCGTTCGATAGATCGAATTAAGATCGACCTGCAGATGCTTTAATGATATCCAAAATTTTTTCAATAGCTTTTCTACCCTTTCAACTTCATTTTTGCCGATTAAAAATATAAAATCGTATACGAACCATTTCCCCCTTCATATTAAAATATTATACTATTGCATCATTAAAATATTGAAACGTTAAAATATAAAATTTCTTTCATCGAGACATTAAAGGACTTCGATCTATCCAAGCACCTGTAACTTATTATTACAAAAAAATAAGCTAAAATCTGTCATATCAAGTCTAAGCGTGCAAAAGCCCAATGATGCCCTGGTACTGTAGAAATCCTTCGTCAAGGCACTCGTTAAATAAGAAGAAAATTCTGAAAGAACGAAAATCTCCGTAGAAATTGGAGAAATGAAAATTGAATAAAATCTGACTTTCCAACAAAAAATCATTTTTCGAACCTCTCTGCGATACTCGTCTTAGAATGAGAATGGAAACTAGTCAATTTGAGATGAAGATAAAGATGGCTTTCGTCAGACTTTCGCCAGATTCGAGAATGATCGTTACTCTTTCTCCGTCTTTCGTTTAATTTCTCAATGGCCTAATCGCAGCAAGCTGGAGTCCATACTGAACGTGTATCATAGTTATTAATCGCGCCATGTGATTTGCCAGGAATAATATGAAATAAATTTTTATTAAAAAAAAGACCAGCTACAATAAATCGAATCATTTTATACCTTCCTACGAAAATTCACACCCATGAAATCCGGTTGTACGAACTATTTTATAAAAAAGATAGTTATCCGATGATGTTAAAAATCTGAGCATAATGGAGATGTACGTACAACAGATACTCACGGGAAAAACCAACGAGACTAATAATAAAATCAATGAATTAGAAAAAAAGAGCTATAGGCAAATATAATATACAGTGGCATAATCTATTATAAAAGAAGTTTGCTGAATATGACAAACATTGACGAATACTAATTGAATAAAATCATTTAGTTAATTTTCGTAGAATTTGATATTTCTTCGAGGAATCAATAAATACTAACTAATACCACTAATAGCCTTGTCGGAGATGAAAGAACACCGGAGCCTTTGGAATTTTGGATAATCCCGCAACATTGTAACCTAGAGTCTACTATAGCTGTAATTGAACAATTGTAGTTATTCAACCCGATTGTAATTAGTCGAGAATTGTGATAATGAGCTTGGGCTCGAGGCGACAGTCAGTCGCCGAACGTAGCCGCGGTCACGGGATGAACGCTTTGCCTAACAAAGGTATGAAGTAATTCTATAGCTCTCCTTAAAAGAAATATTTGTGGCGACACGCGACAGTAAACATTCCAACGGTTTCTGTCCCGTGGCTCGCCACGTGCAGACTCTATTCTTCGAGTAAGATGATTGCCAGATGTCGATGCGTCTCCGCAGTACATGTTCGGCTAGCCCGAGGGCCCGTTATAAATCTTAAGGTTTAGTTAACTAAAGTCCTTCAAACAGACAAACAGTCTTTGTCCCAACTACGGGAAGATAGGGGAGACATATTTTTCAACGAACTTTCCCTCGAGGGCGGCTAGCATCCTTTTCTAACCACCGATATGGAGATTAACCAATTAGCAGCAACACTTTCTGAACGAAGGCTTTTCTCGACGAATCCGATGATCTCGTATCCTTAGACACACCCCGTTATAGTTTTCCTGTGTGGCATCATCGGGACGGGAAAGGCATTCTCGCTCGCGATCTCATCGATCCAAGAGTAACGCCTTCGCGATCAGTGATTATTCTCAGACTTAGACTTTGTGAGTACGTTCTGTTGTCATCCCGTTGACCGCGGATTCGTTATTGAGCCCGAGAGCATCGTCTCTAGTGTCGCGAGTGCCGAACCGCCGTGATCAATTGTTAAGACTGTAATAACTCTATCATTGTAATAAACTACGCCTGTGTGTACCGTATCAATGGCTAATCCTCGAGAAGATTCATTTGACGCCCACAACCCCATTTCCAGTGATGATCCGACAGCCTAATACATCGATAGATTTAACGAAGAAATACCTAACCGCGATTACAGCCAATGAGTTCATATTATTCGCTAAGTAATTAATAACTGTATCACGTACAGCGATGCAGGCGGTATTGAAGAAATAAAGCCATTTTATGTTACAACTATGACGAGTAAATTTACTCGTTTAACTTGAGAGGAATTAAAAAGGTATATGACTTTTAAATAAGCATTAAATAAGAATTTTAAATATCGCGAGCACTGATGTAGGTGTTATTCAAGAAACAGGAACATTTTATTTTTTAATGAGCACGAGTAAATGAACGAATATCGATAATATAATATAACGCTTAATATAAATTTTATCCGTCTGATTATTTAATAGCTTAACTTATTTCACAGTAACGTTATCGATTGCCGTTAGGCTTCGTTTCTCCTTTTTGTCCAAACTAATTGATAGTCGAAAACTAGTATTAAACGAAGTGTGAATTTAGTCTTAGTTTGCAGAAACTATTAAAATGATAAAAATGGATATCGTATTAAATCGTTAAAGAAGCCAATTTACGATAAAAATTAAGAAATCGTTCAATTTGATTTTGCTATAATGGAAAAACCGTCCCCTGCTATGTGAAAATATCGTTACCGTTTGATTAACAAACCGGCATCTTGTCAAGGTATATAAGGAACACGGAAGTCGCGCGCGAGCTCTTTTGTGCCTGAAATTCCGGAGAGTGAGCATCGAAGAAGAATTTAAATATAAGGTAAATAAAAAAAAATATAGAATAACAACATTGCAACTAGCAATTTACAACGTCTAAACCATTAATTTACAACACTTAAGTTATTAATTTATAACATTTAAGCCATTAATTTATAAAGTTTAAGCTATTAATTTACAACATCTAAGCCATTAATTTACAACATTTAAACTGTTATTGTATACATTTATGGTATTAATTTATAACATTTAAGCTATTAATTTTTAACGTCTAGGCCATTAATTTATAACATTTAAGCAAATAATTAGCAACGATTAAACTATTAATTTATAGCAACTAAAACATTAATTGACAACATGTAAAACATTAATTTATAAGAATCACACCATTCTTCAAGGAATCAATAAGAAATACTTAACCGTGATTACAACCAATTAGATCATATTGTTCGCTACATAATTAATAACTGTATCACGTACAGCGATGCAGGCGGTATTGAAGAAATAAAGCCATTTTATGTTACAACTATGACGAGTAAATTTACTCGTTTAACTTGAGAGGAATTAAAAAGGTATATGACTTTTAAATAAGCATTAAATAAGAATTTTAAATATCGCGAGCACTGATGTAGGTGTTATTCAAGAAACAGGAACATTTTATTTTTTAATTAGCACGAGTAAATGAACGAATATCGATAATATAATATAACGCTTAATATAAATTTTATCCGTCTGATTATTTAATAGCTTAACTTATTTCACAGTAACGTTATCGATTGCCGTTAGGCTTCGTTTCTCCTTTTTGTCCAAACTAATTGATAGTCGAAAACTAGTATTAAACGAAGTGTGAATTTAGTCTTAGTTTGCAGAAACTATTAAAATGATAAAAATGGATATCGTATTAAATCGTTAAAGAAGCCAATTTACGATAAAAATTAAGAAATCTTTCAATTTGATTTTGCTATAATGGAAAAACCGTCCCCTGCTATGTGAAAATATCGTTACCGTTTGATTAACAAACCGGCATCTTGTCAAGGTATATAAGGAACGCGGAAGTCGCGCGCGAGCTCTTTTGTGCCTGAAATTCCGGAGAGTGAACATCGAAGAAGAATTTAAATCTAAGGTAAATAAAAAAAGAATCAAATAACAACATTGCAACCAGTAATTTATAACGTCTAAACCATTAATTTACAACACTTAAGCTATTAATTTATAACATTTATGCTATTAATTTATAACATTTAAGCTATTAATTTTTAACGTCTAGGCCATTAATTTGTAACTTTTAAACTTTTAATTTATAACATTTGAACTATTAATATACAACATTTAAACTATTAATTTATAACATTTAAGCTATTAATTTACAACATTTAAACTATTAATTTATAACGCCAAAACTATTAATTTATAACGCCAAAACTATTAATTTATAACATTTAAGCTATTAATTTATAACATCCAAGCTACTAATTTACAACATCCAAGCTACTAATTTACAATATTTGAACTATTAATTTATATCATTTAAGCTATTAATTTACAACATCTAAGACATTAATTTACAACATTTAAACTGTTATTGTATACATTTATGGTATTAATTTATAACATTTAAGCTATTAATTTTTAACGTCTAGGCCATTAATTTGTAACTTTTAAACTTTTAATTTATAACATTTGAACTATTAATATACAACATTTAAACTATTAATTTATAACATTTAAGCTATTAATTTACAACATTTAAACTATTAATTTATAACGCCAAAACTATTAATTTATAACATTTAAGCTATTAATTTATAACATTTAAGCTATTAATTTACAACATCCAAGCTACTAATTTACAATATTTGAACTATTAATTTATATCATTTAAGCTATTAATTTACAACATCTAAGACATTAATTTACAACATTTAAACTGTTATTGTATACATTTATGGTATTAATTTATAACATTTAAGCTATTAATTTTTAACGTCTAGGCCATTAATTTGTAACTTTTAAACTATTAATTTATAACATTTGAGCTATTAATATACAACATTTAAACTATTAATTTATAACATTTAAGCCATTAATCTAATACAATTACTCCATTAATTTTTAACAGTTATACCAATAATTTATAACCACATTCTCCCATTAATTCAAAGTAGTTATGCTCCTAATTTATAGCAGTTGTACCGTTAATCGGTTGTAGCTCTGCATTCATTGATTTAAATCAATACCATCAATTCGTAGTGAGTGAATTAATGATTTATTTTGTTTCATTTTATTAACAAAATCTATCAATTCTTTGAAGTACTATTTTATTTCTATGTAGCATTATTTTTTAATTTTCAATACAGTATTTAATTTCTCATTTCACTATTTCGTAGAAAACCTGTCTTAACACAGAGTGTAATCTTAAGATGTAATTTTCCATGTCTGTTCGAAACTAAGGAAACAACACCATATTCATGGAATCAAGGAAGCGAGTGCAATTTAACCGAAGGCAACCACATCTTCTCTGTAGCTGGACATAAGTCAGAGGACATTTCAAATCATGTTGTTGTTTTGCCTCGGAGTATCAAGACCGTTAGATTGCAAGTAATGTAAGAACAAATAAACTCCGGGCAAAACAATATTGCCGCTACAATGTCGCTTTATTATAAAATAATTTTACATCTCTGCTTCCAATGCTTAAAAACTGTTTATGTAAATGGGACCCGAGCGTAGTTACCTCCTCGTGGTGGGTCCCGGTAATTGGTATCGTTTCCCAAATAATAATACACCAAGTACTATTTTGAATATTAGTATTATTATTTGAGAAACGATATCAAGCTAAAAACTACTTCAATATAGTCTGGTCCTGATCATCCAAAATAGTTTTGGTGATCTAGACCGGACTAAGACCCCCCCGCGGGGGCGCCGTGGGACATCGTGGGACATCGCGGGACACCGTGGGACATCGCGGGACACCGCGGGATGCGAGCGTTTTAGTCTTAATTAATCTTAAGATAGATACCTATGTTATGTGCATTGTAAGCTCATTCTGTACAAAGATACTTATCTATCTTGGAACGAAAAATAAAAATCTCGTCTCTCGTGATGCCCTCGGTTACCACATTGGAAAAATTGTTCCCACGATTTATCGTTCACGGTCGCTCAGTTCTTTCAAACCGTAGCGTGACGTACTCGCTCGCGCGTATTCCGGGTACGTGCGGGTCAACGTGCACTGGGCAACTCTTTAGATTCGTAAGTCGCCCCAAGCACACCTCTGTCTTGATGACTACTCGACGACTGCTCGTCGTTTGCCTCGAATCACGGGAGTTGTCATCGCACCGGTGATACCTGCGATCCGCGATACTGTCCGATTGGTACTTCGGTACTCGGGCAGAGACCTGCATTTCACGTCCTCCGTAATCCTGTTCAAGTGACGAACCCGCGGGGGTGGACCCCACTGTTCAGTTGGGGCCTTGCCTTCGTAATCCTGTTCAGCGGTCCCTCCCCGGGCCTTCATTTGTTCAGTTGGAGTGTGTTAAATCGCAGGTCTATTTGCTGGATCGCTAGTATCATCGGTCGCTGCCATCGACCGTGATAAGATCCAGACGACGTGACAGGAATCGGGCGAAGGTCAATGTTTGGGCTTTCCGCTGAACCTTAGGGTTATCCGGTGCACGGGGGTACGTTATGTAGGTTTGTTAGTTCTTTCGAGAGATCGTGATTTCGTTCGTTCCGGGCGCGCCGGGGTTTTTCTTCCATCGTCTGATTGTTGGGGCTCCCTTTTCGTAGTAGCCTCATATTGTTTCTTTCGTTCCAAGTTAGACAAATGTGTCTTTGATACCGAATGCGGCCAATAGGGTTGCGAATTATTGTACTGATCGATGTAATCGATGTGTGGGAGATAGATGGTGTGTTATGTATGTTGTTTTACGTTTGTAAAGATTCGTGTAACTGCTGCGTAGGAGATAGGTGTTTCGCGGTTAGGCTACGAAATAACTATCTCTATACGCAGGCCCATGATCAAGTAGAGTCAGAACTCGACATTCTTACCAATAGGTTGAATGTCGAGACCGATGCATAATGTTGAATCACTCATGGGCGGGTCTCGTGCGTAGTCACCTCCTCGTGGTGAGACCTGGTAATTGGCATCCTTTTCCAAAAATTAATCAGTTGATTAATCTTTGGAAAACGATGCCAAGCTAAGAACTACGCACCAGTCCAGTTTGGGTCTCCAAAAGCCTCCAAAAGAATTTTGGATGATCTACACTGGACTGCACCGTGGGACATCGTTGGACACCGTGGGACGTCGTCGGTCCAGTGTAGGTCACCAAATGTCGCGAAGAGAATTTTGGATGATCTACACTGGACTGCAACGTGGGACATCGTCGGTCCAGTGTGGGTCACCAAATGCCGCGAAAAGAATTTTGGATGATCTACACTGGACTGCCACGTGGGACATCGTCGATCCAGTGTGGGTCACCAAATGCCGCGAAAAGAATTTTGGATGATCTACACTGGACTGCAACGTTGGACGCCGTGGGACACCGTGGGACACCGTGGGACACCGTGGGACACCGTGGGACACCGTGGGACACCGTGGGACACCGTGGGACACCGTGGGACACCGTGGGACACCGTGGGACACCGTGGGACACCGTGGGACATGGTGGGATATGTCTTGGCTATGTCGAATCCATTCTGAGCTCATTCTGTACAATGATACTTATCTGACTTGGAACGAGATATAAAAATCTATTCTTTTTTCCCACTGAATCTTGCGGTTATTTTGTGCACAGGGGTGCGTCGCGTGAGTCCATTGATTCTTCTGAAAGATCCCGATGTATGAAATCATTCTCTTATTTCAAACCAATTTTTAACGAATTATCTTATTGTTTCAAATTGAGTTATAACGTCATAAACTTGCAAATTAGTAACAGGTAGATTCAAATACCTCGAAACAAGGTTTCGCGCGCGTTTGCACAGTATTCTTTAAATATATTTAGTGGCGGACTTTTGAATTCTTGCAAATATTTTCCATTATTTAAAACACGCGACTGTAGTGTATTATTGGAATGTATATTTCGTATTCTAATAATGAAAATTCACAGTATATATTCTAATTGCGAACAATATAATTCTTGCAAACGATTGCATTGCATTCACGTTATTCATGAGCATTTGTTTGCTATCGAAAAGTATCTCACAATTTTCAACTAAATAATATTTTTCAAACTTGTTCCAATTTCTTAATAATAATTTTTAAGCGTACAAAAATAGCAGTATTTTCTAAATAAACGATCGATAGGAAAATGAAGAAAATTGTCGAAACGACGTTTCGCTTCTTCCTCTCACCCCCCCCTCCCCCCGCCCTTAAACAACCACCATTTACACCACTGGACTTTACACGGTTCCTGCCTGATGTTAGTCTCCCTGATGATATTCGCTGGGGTGGCGCAGCATCCATGGTACGTCCTCTGTTTCTCCGCATCGAACGGTGAGTCGCATGCATTTTTGTTCCTCCGGTCACTCAATCATGTCGTAGGATGAAAGGTCCGAATCGGCACGGGTGACCGGTTGTATTACGTAGAATTTTGTTGCGAGCATAGTGACCGCGGGTATTTCTTATACCCGTGAGTAGTAACATTCTTTTTTTAAATTTATTAGTTTAGAATAGGTCTTCTTGCACAGCGCGATTATAATAATTAGTTTAAATACATACACTTGAGAATATATTCGTGTTATTTCTAAATATGCATGTTAACATTTCGTATAAATATTTGCAAATGGCAAATATGTACACGAATATACCTGTTTAACATAAACATACTTGATTTTAAACAATGAATTAATCGTGATAATATCAAGTCACGTCAGTTTATTTCATTTCGGTTAGAATTTAAAATATGAGTCAAAATTCATTTTTTTCCCGTACAAGAATGTGTGAAATTTTACGTGCAAGAAGACACTTCGCGACAGGCAGATTTTTGAATCAAAGCAATAATTTTGAACACTGCTTCTGCACTTTCGAGTATATGCTTTGATAAAGAGATCGCCTGAGATTATTTCTTTCTTAGTAATATATTTAGAGTCAATTATTCCATTTGATCGAGCCTCAGTCTTTTTCAATTAACGCTACCTGTTTTGCAATATTAAAGTTTTGTTCTGATTTATTAAATTAATAAAGTAGAGTTACTTAGTTACTATTAAATCAATAAAGTAGATTTAATCAGAAACGATGTAGTAAAATATAAAATCAGAGAACGTTAGTCCGTTAAATAAAAATTACACAAACTAATAATTTTTTTAGATCAGGATTTTCAGGTTTAACCCTTTCCGTGCTCATTGTTAGGACCTCATTCACGTGCCCAGGTGCTACTTGAATGGGAGAAAGACACTGGGCACGATGATCTAGAATTAAGTAATATAATAATTTGTCAGCGACTGACGATGTGTTAGTGTACCGTGCACGACGTATTTTCCACGTTATGTGTGTGTGTTGTTAGGCCGTGGAACTGCGTCGTTTTTTTTCATTCGTTAAAACATCAAATATTAAAAATGTCGAAACATATATCGATTCAATTTATGTCTCGATACAATCACAATTTGTGATAATATCGCCCACGCGATTAAGCGTAACCACGCTTTAAATGTTGCCGTAAATTATAATTATAATTCCAAGTTTACTTACATTTATTTTAACGATATCATTTCCTCAGACGTGTTTTATCACGTTTTACGCAATGGTCACTAGCCTTCGGCAGTCGATTTCAGGAAAACGGTACGTACCTTATAGTGTGCATGGCGTGTGTTAAGCTCGGGTGTCGGAGGCGTCCCGGGACGTCCTCTCTAGTGTAGGACCTTTGCGCCCGAGCGTTTGTGTGAGAACCGTGGAGCGAGTGTGTTGGTGTGCCTGTTTTGCCATTTTTAAATATAGCGCTAGGTAGGATAGGTAGTATACTTTCTGGTATGTCTGTTAATTATAAGTAGGTAGGGCCGGGCAGGTTGGCACAGTCTCTGGTCGGGTAGGCGCGTTTTCGTGTAGCCAACCTGTTTCTGGACATATTTGGAAAATCGACGGTGAAACTGGCACGAGTAGAGCATGCACTCGTCTCTGGTTTTGCCTTTCGATTTTTCGAATTTCGCGGTCGCGGTCGCGAATGGGTCGAAACGAACGTTTATTTCTCGAGCACGCACATGCGAGTGAGCAACGATCACTGCTGTGATCGTTGGTCAGTCCATGTGCACTTCAATCAGCTTCCGCGGTTTATATTTTTATTTTACCTTGGTAAGTTTTTTTTTTTGTTTGCGATTTAGAAGTCTCGAGCTTAGATTTAAGTTTCAGCGGGCATTGCGCCCGAAGAAAGAAGAGGCTATAAGCCGAAGAGGCCCGGCAAACTGCCACTCAAGAGGGCAACTACTAATGGCTCCCCATCCTCTGGGTCATCCAGAGCATGGGAAGTCATTATTGTTACTACTTTGTCACTATGCTCGATTTTAGTACTTGTAGTAGTAGTAGTAGCAGTAGTAGTAGTAGTAGTTTGCTTTTTTGACCGATGTATATATCGGTCCATCGTCCCATTGGGCAAATCGCGATTTTTCTTATTAGTGTCGCGATAAATTAATTACGGGTTGTATTAGAGTTGCGAGATGACATCGCGGCTTTTTATTAATGTGATGAGAAAATGATTACGGTTTGAGTTAGAGTTGCGATAAAATGATAATCGCGTTTGCTTTAGAGTTGCGAATTACGATATCGCGATTGTCTTTTGCAAATTTTATTATGAATATTTAGAATTTATCCTATTTTCTATTGCTTAAAATTAGATTATAGAAATGTTAATTTTCAATTAATTTTATAGTATTGCAAGTAGCAATATCAGAATATTTAAAGTAGCTTTTTCATATAGTAAATAGTAATTTTTATTTGAATTCACTATAAGAATTAGCGTTGCGATAATGAATGATCGCGTTTTGTTAAGTAGAGTTGCGTTTACAAAATGCCCAAACCCCCCGACTGCATTGGTCGGACACTGTTCCTGGATCACACGTACAGCTGCAAGAGTTGTACAAGTGTGATCGTTCATCAGCAACCTCTTAAATGGTTGCACTTTGATCTCTCGCTATTAGTGTTGCGTATTGCTTAAATACGAGTGCGTAGATTTATACTTATTAGCGTTGCGTATCAAATATCGGGAATTTTCAGGCTTAATTTTTTTTTTAATGGTAGATTAATTGATATTGCAGATATAACGAAGCACTCATCGCGTTTGATTTTGAAAATTTTCTGCTTCATAAATATTTGTAGTAAATTAGTGTTGCGAAACAAGAATATTCAGTTCCACTCTCGGCGTGTTGATCGGGTTTATATAGAGTGGAATACGATTGAATTTTAGTAGCCCTTCTGGCTACTGCTTTGTTTCCTTTTCAGCGCCCCTTATTACCACGTTTATTACTGAAAATACTGCTATAAGACATATTTCTTTGTCAGCGTTAACGTTACCATAACTGCTAAAATACAGAAATTTATTACGAATGTATATTATATATAGATTTACATATTTGAAACTGTGAGCGATTTCATGCGCAACAAAGTATTATAATGAAATATCTTAAAGTTGCTATGAAGGCTTCAAATATTTTTTAAAATTTAATTCCTTGCAATTGGAATTTCCGCTGGTGATTGTTCGTTCTTAGAACCATAACTTTTAACATTTCTTCGACCGCGATATTTTCAATCTTTTAACAGTAATGTAGAATTTTATAAATATTCGAATTTCATAGTGAATTTTTAATTCAGATTAAATTCAATTACTTAAAATTCTTGTTTTCAACGTAACCCTAGTTTCGATTAAAAAGATACAAATGATTCTCTATATTTGCTAAAATTTAATCAATAGTAATTTGATCTATAATTAACCATTATTAGTAGTTTATTTTTCATGTATAAAATGTTCTCGTTTTAAAAATACCTGTTTCTTTCATATACCACATCAAGTAAATGAGTTTGCTTCAAATTTATCAATTAGCAGAAAGTAGATTTCAATTACATATATGAACATTTCATAGCATATTAAATATGTATGCTAGATACCCAAATGATTTTTCTTCCATTGTCTAGTTGTTCAGGCTTCTTCCCGTTTCCCCATATTTAAAAGAAGCATATTGCGGTAACGTTGGAGTATATAACTTTTCGATATTTTCATAAGTTTAGTACAATGAGTCGTATGTCTCTTCTGCAAGACTCTAAATTGTATATGCAGTGTCAATAGTTTCATTTCCATTCTTTCGTTCCAAGTTAGACAAATGTATCTTTGATACAGAATGTTGCCAGTATGGTACCGAATTATTGTACAATGTTTGTGCTGATAGATGTAATCGTTTTCGCAGATTAATCAGTTGATTAACGTTTGGAAAACCACAACATCCATAAATACAAGCATTGCACAATAATTCAATACCAAGCTAAGAACCACGCTAATACAGTCCAGTTTGGATTACGAAAAGCCACGAAGAGAATTTTGGATAATCTAAACTGGACTGCAACGTGGGACGCCGTTGGACGCCGTTGGACACCGTTGGACGCCGTGGGATACCGTCGGTCCAGTTTGGGTCTCCAAAAGCCTCCAACAGAATTTTGGATGATCTAGACTGGACTGCGACGTGGGACACCGTGGTATACCGTCGGTCCAGTTTGGGTCTCCAAAAGCCTCCAACAGAATTTTGGATGATCTAGACTGGACTGCGACGTGGGACACCGTGGGATACCGTCGGTCCAGTTTGGGTCTCCAAAAGCCTCCAACAGAATTTTGGATGATCTAGACTGGACTGCGACGTGGGACACCGTGGTATACCGTCGGTCCAGTTTGGGTCTCCAAAAGCCTCCAACAGAATTTTGGATGATCTAGACTGGACTGCGACGTGGGACACCGTGGGATACCGTCGGTCCAGTTTGGGTCTCCAAAAGCCTCCAACAGAATTTTGGATGATCTAGACTGGACTGCGACGTGGGACACCGTGGTATACCGTCGGTCCAGTTTGGGTCTCCAAAAGCCTCCAACAGAATTTTGGATGATCTAGACTGGACTGCAACGTGGGACACCGTGGGATACCGTCGGTCCAGTTTGGGTCTCCAAAAGCCTCCAACAGAATTTTGGATGATCTAGACTGGACTGCGACGTGGGACACCGTGGTATACCGTCGGTCCAGTTTGGGTCTCCAAAAGCCTCCAACAGAATTTTGGATGATCTAGACTGGACTGCAACGTGGGACACCGTGGGATACCGTCGGTCCAGTTTGGGTCTCCAAAAGCCTCCAACAGAATTTTGGATGATCTAGACTGGACTGCAACGTGGGATACCGTCGGTCCAGTTTGGGTCTCCAAAAGCCTCCAACAGAATTTTGGATGATCTAGACTGGACTGCGACGTGGGACACCGTGGTATACCGTCGGTCCAGTTTGGGTCTCCAAAAGCCTCCAACAGAATTTTGGATGATCTAGACTGGACTGCAACGTGGGACACCGCGGGATACCGTCGGTCCAGTTTGGGTCTCCAAAAGCCTCCAACAGAATTTTGGATGATCTAGACTGGACTGCAACGTGGGACACCGTGGGATACCGTCGGTCCAGTTTGGGTCTCCAAAAGCCTCCAACAGAATTTTGGATGATCTAGACTGGACTGCAACGTGGGATACCGTCGGTCCAGTTTGGGTCTCCAAAAGCCTCCAACAGAATTTTGGGTGATCTAGACTGGACTGCAACGTGGGACACCGTGAGATACCGTCGGTCCAGTTTGGGTCTCCAAAAGCCTCCAACAGAATTTTGGATGATCTAGACTGGACTGCAACGTGGGACACCGTGGGATACCGTCGGTCCAGTTTGGATCTCCAAAAGCCTCCAACAGAATTTTGGATGATCTAGACTGGACTGCAACGTGGGACACCGTGGGATACCGTCGGTCCAGTTTGGGTCTCCAAAAGCCTCTAACAGTATTTTGGATGATCTAGACTGGACTGCAACGTGGGACATCGTCGGTCCAGTGTGGGTCACCAAATGCCGCGAAAAGAATTTTGGATGATCTACACTGGACTACAACGTTGGACACCGTGGGACGACGTTGGACACCGTTGGACAACGTGGGACATCGTTGGACACCGTTGGACACCGTTGGGCGCCGTTGGACGCCGTTGGACGCCGTTGGACGTCGTGGGACACCGTTGGACAACGTGGGACATCGTTGGACACCGTTGGACACCGTTGGACACCGTTGGACACCGTTGGACACCGTTGGACACCGTTGGACACCGTTGGACACCGTTGGACACCGTTGGACACCGTTGGACACCGTTGGACACCGTTGGACACCGTTGGACACCGTTGGACACCGTTGGACACCGTTGGACACCGTTGGACACCGTTGGACACCGTTGGACACCGTTGGACATCGTTGGACACCGTTGGACGCCGTTGGACGCCGTTGGACGCCGTTGGACGTCGTGGGACACCGTTGGACGTCGTGGGACACCGTTGGACAACGTGGGACACCGTGGGACACCGTTGGACAACGTGGGACATCGTTGGACAACGTGGGACACCGTTGGACACCGTGGGACACCGTTGGACATCGTGGGACATCGTGGGACATCGTGGGACATCGCGGGACATCGCGGGATGCGTTCGTTTTAGTCTTACTTAATCGTTAGGTAGATACCTATGTTAAGTGCATTGTGAGCTCATTCTGTACAACGATATTTATCCATCTTAGAACGAAAAAAGGAAAATCTCGTCTCCCTCCACTCGCTTACCACACAGTACTTATTGTACTCGCGATTTATCGGCTCGCGATCACTCAGTTCTTTCAAACTGTCGCGTGGCGTACTCGCTTGCGCGTATTTGGAGTGCGTGCGGGTCAACGTGCACGAGACAACTCTTGAGATTCGTAAGTCGCCCCAAGGAGACCTCTGTCTTGGTGACTGCTCGACGACTGCTCGACGTTCGCATCGGATCGCGGGAGTTGTCGTCGCGCCGGTGATGCTTGCGAATCTGTTGGGGATTCAGTCGTGGATCTGCAGTCCTGTCCGATTGGTACTTCGGTACTCGGCCAGGGACCTGCAATTTCACGTCCTCCGTAATTCTGTTCGGGCCCGCGGGAGTGGACCCCACTGTTCAGTGGAGGACAATGCCTTCGTAATCCTGTTCAGCGGTCCCTCCCCGTGAGTGGACCCCACTGTTCAGTTGAGGCCTCTTGCCCTCGCAATCCTGTTCAGCGGTCCATCCCCGGGTTCCACGTGTTCAGTTGGAGTGTGTTAAGTTGCTGGCCTATGTGCTGGATCCACGGCTGAATTACCCGTGGATCACTGGCATCATCGGTCGGCGGCATCGACCGCGACTTGTGTAAGTTTCGAACGGCGAAACAGGAATCGAGTTACGGTCAATTCTTGGGCTTTCCGCTGAACCTCGGGGTTATCTCGTGCACGGGGGTACGTCGCGTAGGTTTGTGAGTTCTTTCGAGAGATCGCGATCTCGTTCGTTTCGGGCGCGCCGCGATTTTTTTTTTTTTTTTTTTTTTTTTTTTTTTTTTTTTTTTTTTTCCTTTATCATCTGAATCATCGGGCATTTTCTTGATTTCCCATTTTTTTTCTTTCTTTTTTTTTTTTTTTTTTTTTTTTTTTTTTTTTTTTTTTTTTTTTTTTTTTTTAAGGGATACTTATTGAGATCACGTTAGAGTTTATAACTATTCAGTATCTTCAATATCTTACAGTGCCGCAAAAATAGAACCATAACTAGTTTAGTACAGCGACTCGTATGTCCCTTCTGCGAGACACGAAATGGTATATACAGTGTCAGTAGCTACATTTTCTTCTTTTCATTCCAAGTTAGATAAATGTGTGTTTGATACCGAATGATGCCAGTAGGGATGCGAATTATTGTACGATATTTGTACTGATCGATGTAATCGTTGTGTGGGAGATGGATGTTGCGTTACGTAGGCTTTGTTCTACGTTTGTAAAGATTCATGTAAGCGCTGCGTTGGAGATATGTGTTTCGCAGTTAGGCTACGAAACAACTATTTCCATACGCAGGCCCATGGTTAAGTAGAGTCAAAACTCGACATTCGGCCAACAGGTTGAATGTCGAGATCGATATGTAGTGTTACATAACTCATGGGCGGGTCTCGTGCGTAGTCACCTCCTCGTGGTGAGACCTGGTAATTGGCATCCTTTTCCAAAAATTAATCAGTTGATTAATCTTTGGAAAACGATACCAAGCCAAGAACTACGCAACAGTCCAGTTTGGATCACCAAAATCCTCTAAGAGAATTATGGACGATCTAGACTGTACTGCACCGTGGGACACCGTTGGTCACCGTGGAACGTCGTGGGTTCAGTATGGATCACCAAAAGCCACGAAATGAATGAATCTTGATGACCTACACTGCACTGCAACGTTGGACGCCGTGGGACAACATTGGACAACGTTGGTCGCCGTTGGACACTGTTGGACACCGCTGGATACCATTGGATACCGTAGAACACCGTTGGACATCGTTGGACATCGTTGGACACCGTTGGACATCGTTGGACATCGTTGGACACCATCGGACACCGTTGGACACCGTTGGACACCGTTGGACACCGTTGGACACCGTTGGACAACGTTGGACATCGTTGGACTAGGTTGGGGTTAGGTTGGGGTTAGGTTGGGGTTAGGTTGGGGTTAGGTTGGGGTTAGGTTGGGGTTAGGTTGGGGTTAGGTTGGGGTTAGGTTGGGGTTAGGTTGGGGTTAGGTTGGGGTTAGGTTGGGGTTAGGTTGGGGTTAGGTTGGGGTTAGGTTGGGGTTAGGTTGGGGTTAGGTTGGGGTTAGGTTGGGGTTAGGTTGGGGAGCACGAGGCGGGCATGGGTTCCCGGGGCATAGGACCATGCCCTGGGAAACCCCGATGGATCTGATGTTCTCTTACAGTCGGGTGGCGGCCGATCGGTGCCCTTGGCACCCGTCGGTTCGCCGATCCGGTGCGGAGAACTTCGGAGAAGTTGGCGGGCCCATGCCTGTCAAGACCACTCACCTCACCTTCTCGCGGGGCTCCCTGTCGCCCTGCACCGGCTTCGACCGGGGCAGGGCGCGAAAGAGTGAGTGGCACCAGGACGGAGACTTCGACGACGACCTCGGCGAAAAACGAACAACAATATGGAAATGGAGAACATAAACGACAAAGTTTACGGTGCAGGGGAGGGATACCCCAGTACCGGCGCAGTCGCGGGTAGTGAAGTGGGCCCCGCTGCGTCGATATCTCGCGACCACGGCCGTTCGAGGGTGGACCGCCAGGCCCCCGGACGCGTTTCTACGACTGGCGATGAAACAACGGGAGAGAGGAGGAGGATAACGGCAGGAGGACATTCAGAGGACGACAGGATGGAGACCGCGGAGGAGCCTCCGAGGAAGGCGACGAGACGTTCGCTGAGAGCCGCGAACAGGTCCGAGTACGTTTTTCTCGCGCCGGCCACGATGGACGACGGTACGTCATCGATGGCGGGGGGATCGCGGGGGCGGGCGAGGTCCGACGACGAGGAGTCGGTCGCCTCGATCGCCTCGCGTTCGTCGCTGGCTTCGATGGCGTCCAGGGGTAAGAGGAAGAGAACGGCAGCCGCGACAACACCGGTGGTGTCCGAAGAGTTGGAGGTGCAGATGAGGACGAGTTCTCCGGCGGAAATCAGCGCGGGCCTGACGATGCACGTGTCTGAAATCATGCACGTCGCGACGACGTCGTCGAACCTGAAGGGGACCTACATCAGGTCCCTGAAGAACGCGGCGAGCTATATCACCGCCGCCTGGAACGAGGAATCCGCGAGGAGGGAAAGGCCAGCGCGTGCCACCGACGACGTGGACGCTAGGCTGTCCGTGCTGGAGGGGGAGAACGCAGCCCTCCGTCAGGAGCTGAGGAGACTGGCCGCTCGCATCAACGAGTGCCCGCGATGCTCCGACGCGGCTCCCGAATACGCCCGCCCCGCGTGGGAAGGCGGAACCGAGAACAGGACGCGTCTGGACGCCCTGGAGAGAGCGGTCCGGGAACTGGGACCCTCCATTCTCAGGACCATCGAAGAACGATTCGGGGACGCTCGAAGTCAACGCCCCCCCGAAGCACGACCCAGCGGGGACCGCCCCGTCGACCCTCCCGTCGCCCAACCGACGCCGCCCCGAAGGGAACGGGAGGACGGCGGATGGGAGCTGGTGGAGACGACGAAGAAAAGGAGGAGAAACAGGAAGAAGGCGAGCGAGGCGAAGGCAGCCGCCGCCGCCGCCGGAGGAGAGGCGGCGAGGAAAGGTCCGACCGCGCCACCACCGACGCGGGTACGGCAGCAACAACAGCGGCAACCCCAGGCCGGCAGGACGACGGGCGCACCGAAGGCGAGCGCCCCCGCTACGCAGAGAGGACCACCGCGGACACCCAAGGTGGTCACGCCCCCTCGCGCACCGCGAACATCCGCGGTGACCCTGACGTTGAAAGAGGGGGCGAGGATGTCGTACGCCGACGTCCTGGAAGCGGCAAGAACGAGGATCCCGCTATCGGAGCTCGGCACGGAGCGCCTCGAGATGAAGAAGGCGATGACGGGCGCCATTATAATACAAGTCCCCGGAGACAAGGACAGGGGAAAGGCGACGCTACTGGCGACGCGGCTGGCCGAGACGCTAGACCCGACGGCGGTGAGAATCGCCACACCGACCAGGATGGCGGAGCTGCGCGTGACCGGGATTGACATCTCGGTCAAGAAGGAGGAGCTGCGAAGAGCACTGGCCTCGGCGGCGGGATGCGGCAGCGCGGAAGTGCAAGTGGGCGAGATCGGCGCCACCAGAGGCGGCCTCGGATCGGCATGGGTCAGGTGTCCGGCGGCAGGAGCCCGCAAGCTGGCCCAGGCGGAGAAGATAGCCCTGGGCTGGTCAACGGCGAGGATAAGGGCCATACCGAAGCGGCCGCTGCAGTGTTTCAGGTGCCTGGAACTGGGGCACGTGCGCGCCACTTGCGTATCCGGCGAGGACCGAGGGCACCTGTGCTACAGGTGCGGCGGGAGCGGACACCGCGCCAGAGAGTGTCCCGCTTCCGCTCCCAAGTGTCCGCTGTGCGAGTCGCTCGGGGCACCCGCGAATCACAGGATGGGCGGAGAGGCATGCAGCCCCCCGAAGGTCAAGAGGAGGAGACCGATCCGCCAACCAGCAGCGGTAGCGGCAGCAGCAGCAGCAGCCGCCGCGGCAGAGACACCGGGAAGCGCCGCCGAACCAGCAGCAGCGGCGGATGGCCGGGAGGAGGCCATGGAGGTGGCGGCATAGTTCAAGCGCCTGCTGCAATGCAATCTCGGTAGGTCGAGAAGAGCGCAAGATCTGCTCTTCCAGACCATCCGGGAGAACGAGGTGGCCCTGGCGGCGGTGGCGGAACCGCATCGTATACCCGACTCGCCCAACTGGATCGGGGACCTGGACGGATCCGCAGGAATAACGTGGACGTCGGCCTCGTGCCTCTTGCTGGACCGTGGCAGCGGCTTCGTCGCGGTCGAGTGGCTAGGAGCGGCGGTGGTGGCGGTGTACGTCTCTCCGAACATCGACCTGGACGCGTACGGGGAGTTTCTGGACCGAGTCGGCGAGTGCGTCCGAAGATGTCTCCCCCGCCAGGTGCTCGTCCTGGGGGACTTCAACGCCCACTCGACGCAATGGGGAAACCCCAGGACCAACTCCCGCGGAAGGATGCTCACCGACTGGGCAGCGGGTCTGGGGCTCCTGCTGGCGAACAGGGGCTCGGCCAGCACCTGCGTGGCGTGGAGAGGATCCTCGGTGGTGGACATCACGTGGGCTACCCCGGAGCTGCTCAGGCGAATCCGCGACTGGAGAGTGGCCGAGGGGGTGGAAACGCTGTCCGACCACCTCTACATTCTGATGGAGGTGACCCTGGGGACCGAGGACGACGCCGGGAGGAGGAGACGACGACGACCGGGAGAGAACCGTCGCCGCCCGCCGCCGCCGCCGCCGCCGCCGCCGCGATGGCGCCTGAAGGAGATGGACAAGGAGATGCTGCGGGCGGCCACGATCGTGTCCGCCTGGAGCTGGGACGCCCGTCGGGCGACCGAGCAGGGAGACATCGACGAGGAGGCGGAGGAGCTCCGAAGATACATGGCCGCGGCGTGCGACGCCTCGATGCCGCGCTCCGTCCCGGGAGGCGGACGAGACCGGGGAACGTACTGGTGGACCCCGGAGATCGCCGAGATGCGAGAGAACTGCGTTCGGGCCCGCAGGAGATTCCTAAGGGCCCGTCGTCGCAGACTGACGCGCGACGAGGAGGAGATCTCCCGCCGTTACGAGGAGTACAGGGAGGCGAGACGGACTCTTCAGCGGGAGATCAAGACCGCGAAATCTCGGTGCTGGACGGAGCTGATCGAGGAGGTCGAATCCGACCCGTGGGGACGGCCGTACAAAGTGGTCACCAAGAAGCTACGACCCTCGGCGCCCCCGCTGACCTCGGACATGGAGCCGACGCTGTTGGACAACGTCGTCGGGACGCTGTTCCCGCCGGAAGACGCGAACGCGAGCCAACCGGCGCCATCCTCCCCCTCCTCCGTCGACGACGACGACGACGACGACGAGGAGACGGCGACGACGACCGCGACGGGATGGAGCGAGGAACTGCGAGTCAGCGACGAGGAGCTCTTCGAAGCGGCCAGGAGGACGGCGTCCCGCGACGTGGCGCCAGGCCCCGACGGAATACCGGGCCGAGCGTGGGCGGAGTCGATCGTCACCATGGCTCCCCGCCTGCGACACCTGTTCGACAGATGCCTGGAGGAGGGCGTCTACCCCCGGACATGGCGGACGGCCAGGCTGGTGCTGCTACGAAAGGAGGGACGCCCGCCGGACTCGCCGTCCGCGTACAGGCCGATATGCCTGCTGGACGAGGTGGGCAAGATGCTGGAGAGGATCGTCGCCGCCCGACTGGAGGCTCACATCACCGAGAGGACGCCCGGATGGCACGACAGCCAGTACGGATTCCGCCGCGGCCGCTCGACCGTGGACGCGGTGAAGAGGCTGAGGGCCATGGCCGAGGACAGGGTCTCCCGGGAGGGGGTGGCGGTGGCGGTGTCGCTCGACGTCACCAACGCCTTCAACTCCATCCCCTGGGGCAGGATCCTGGAAGCCCTGCGCCACTTCGAGGTCCCGGCGTACCTGGTGGGGATCGTTCGAGCGTACCTCGCCGACAGGTACATCGTCTACGCCGGCAGGGACGGAGAGGAGAGAAGACGGATCGAGCGCGGCGTTCCGCAGGGGTCGGTGCTGGGACCGTTGCTCTGGATCACGGCCTACGACTCGGTCCTCCGATGTCCGATGCCCCCGGGAGCGGGAACGGTGTGCTACGCCGACGACACCCTGGTCCTGGCCGGGGGACGGTGGTGGCACGACACGGCGAACCGCACGGAGGACGCAGTGGCGTGCGCGGTGAGCGCCATTCGGAGGCTCGGCCTGACGGTGTCGCCGGCCAAGTCGGAGGCGCTGTGGTTCTTCGACCAGCGGCGAAGAGGAACGCCTCCCCCCGGGCTGACGGTGAACATCGGCGGAGAAGAGGTCCCGGTGGGACGACAGATGAGGTACCTGGGCCTCACGATCGACAGCGGATGGACCTTCGGACCACACTTCGAGCAACTGGTCCCGAAGGCGACGGCCGCGGCCAACGCCCTGTGCGGCCTCCTACCGAACATCGGCGGAGCGGGATCGAGAGTCCGCCGCCTCTACGAGGGAGTGGTTCGGTCCCGAGTTCTCTACGGGGCACCCGTCTGGGCCAGAAGCCTGGCGACCAGCCGCCGCAGCCTGACCTTGCTGCGGAGGCTGCAGAGGACGACCGCTATCCGCATAGCGAGAGGCTACAGGACGACATCGTACGCGTCGGCGACCGTGCTGGCGGCCTCCCCGCCGTTCGAGCTGCAAGCCTTGGCGCTCGAACGCGTATACGAACACCAGAGGAATCCGACGCCGTCGACCGCCGGCCAGCCGGCCCCGAACATCCGGGAGGAGGCGAGGAAGGAGACCTGGGAACGATGGCGCTCGCAGCTGATCCAGGAGGACGCCGTGCGGCCGCACCGGGCCGTTCGCGCCGTGCTTCCCAACTGGGAGGCGTGGAGGGATCGAGGCGGGGCACCGCTGACCTTCAGGATGACGCAGCTGCTCACCGGCCACGGAGTGTTCGGCGAGTACCTGCTAAGGATTCGGCGAGAGACGACGTCCGTCTGTCACCACTGCGAGGAAGAGGAGGACACGGCGCAGCACACGCTGGAGTTCTGCCCGGCGTGGGCGGAACCACGACGCGTCCTGCGGCTCGAAATCGGCGAGAGCTTAGCCCCCGAAGCGGTCGTCGCGGCCATGCTCAGAGGGCGCCAGGAGTACTCCGCTGTCCGCACCTACTGCGAGCAGGTCATGCTGGCGAAGGAGCGGGCGGAACGTAGCAGGGAACGAGATCGCGACCCGTCCAGGAGGTCGCAGCGCCCTAGGAATACGACGCGCTACAGGGGCGCGACGCCGCCACCGGCGCCGCCGCGGCCGCCGTAGGAGCGCGTGGAAACCAGGAAGAGGCGTCAGGGGGACGGGGTCCCCAGAACGACGCAATAGGAGCGAGGCGCTAGGGGGCGTGGTCCCCCCCTAGCGTTCCAAGAAGATCAAGGACGCCTCCCTTCGATGTAAGGAGAGATAGACGCCCGGGGGTAACCGGTAGTAATTCGGGAGAGATCCCGGGTGCATCTCGACTCAGGCGTCAGGACAGGCCACCGTGGAGTTTTAGTCGGTAAGAGTCCGACACTACCCGCCTAGCGGGTGTCCATGAGGATTTCTCCACGAAAAAAAAAAAAAAAAAAAAAAAAAAGGTTGGGGTTAGGTTGGGGTTAGGTTGGGGTTAGGTTGGGGTTAGGTTGGGGTTAGGTTGGGGTTAGGTTGGGGTTAGGTTGGGGTTAGGTTGGGGTTAGGTTGGGGTTAGGTTGGGGTTAGGTTGGGGTTAGGTTGGGGTTAGGTTTGGGGAGCACGAGGCGGGCATGGGTTCCCGGGGCATAGGACCATGCCCTGGGAAACCCCGATGGATCTGATGTTCTCTTACAGTCGGGTGGCGGCCGATCGGTGCCCTTGGCACCCGTCGGTTCGCCGATCCGGTGCGGAGAACTTCGGAGAAGTTGGCGGGCCCATGCCTGTCAAGACCACTCACCTCACCTTCTCGCGGGGCTCCCTGTCGCCCTGCACCGGCTTCGACCGGGGCAGGGCGCGAAAGAGTGAGTGGCACCAGGACGGAGACTTCGACGACGACCTCGGCGAAAAACGAACAACAATATGGAAATGGAGAACATAAACGACAAAGTTTACGGTGCAGGGGAGGGATACCCCAGTACCGGCGCAGTCGCGGGTAGTGAAGTGGGCCCCGCTGCGTCGATATCTCGCGACCACGGCCGTTCGAGGGTGGACCGCCAGGCCCCCGGACGCGTTTCTACGACTGGCGATGAAACAACGGGAGAGAGGAGGAGGATAACGGTAGGAGGACATTCGGAGGACGACAGGATGGAGACCGCGGAGGAGCCTCCGAGGAAGGCGACGAGACGTTCGCTGAGAGCCGCGAACAGGTCCGAGTACGTTTTTCTCGCGCCGGCCACGATGGACGACGGTACGTCATCGATGGCGGGGGGATCGCGGGGGCGGGCGAGGTCCGACGACGAGGAGTCGGTCGCCTCGATCGCCTCGCGGTCGTCGCTGGCTTCGATGGCGTCCAGGGGTAAGAGGAAGAGAACGGCAGCCGCGACAACACCGGTGGTGTCCGAAGAGTTGGAGGTGCAGATGAGGACGAGTTCTCCGGCGGAAATCAGCGCGGGCCTGACGATGCACGTGTCTGAAATCATGCACGTCGCGACGACGTCGTCGAACCTGAAGGGGACCTACATCAGGTCCCTGAAGAACGCGGCGAGCTATATCACCGCCGCCTGGAACGAGGAATCCGCGAGGAGGGAAAGGCCAGCGCGTGCCACCGACGACGTGGACGCGAGGCTGTCCGTGCTGGAGGGGGAGAACGCAGCCCTCCGCCAGGAGCTGAGGAGACTGGCCGCTCGCATCAACGAGTGCCCGCGATGCTCCGACGCGGCTCCCGAATACGCCCGCCCCGCGTGGGAAGGCGGAACCGAGAACAGGACGCGTCTGGACGCCCTGGAGAGAGCGGTCCGAGAACTGGGTCCCTCCATTCTCAGGACCATCGAAGAACGATTCGGAGACGCGCGAAGTCAACGCACCCCCGAAGCGCGACCCAGCGGGGACCGCCCCGTCGACCCTCCCGCCGCCCAACCGACGCCGCCCCGAAGGGAACGGGAGGACGGCGGATGGGAGCTGGTGGAGACGACGAAGAAAAGGAGGAGAAACAGGAAGAAGGCGAGCGAGGCGAAGGCAGCCGCCGCCGCCGCCGGAGGAGAGGCGGCGAGGAAAGGTCCGACCGCGCCACCACCGACGCGGGTACGGCAGCAACAACAGCGGCAACCCCAGGCCGGCAGGACGACGGGCGCACCGAAGGCGAGCGCCCCCGCTACGCAGAGAGGACCACCGCGGACACCCAAGGTGGTCACGCCCCCTCGCGCACCGCGAACATCCGCGGTGACCCTGACGTTGAAAGAGGGGGCGAGGATGTCGTACGCCGACGTCCTGGAAGCGGCAAGAACGAGGATCCCGCTATCGGAGCTCGGCACGGAGCGCCTCGAGATGAAGAAGGCGATGACGGGCGCCATTATAATACAAGTCCCCGGAGACAAGGACAGGGGAAAGGCGACGCTACTGGCGACGCGGCTGGCCGAGACGCTAGACCCGACGGCGGTGAGAATCGCCACACCGACCAGGATGGCGGAGCTGCGCGTGACCGGGATTGACATCTCGGTCAAGAAGGAGGAGCTGCGAAGAGCACTGGCCTCGGCGGCGGGATGCGGCAGCGCGGAAGTGCAAGTGGGCGAGATCGGCGCCACCAGAGGCGGCCTCGGATCGGCATGGGTCAGGTGTCCGGCGGCAGGAGCCCGCAAGCTGGCCCAGGCGGAGAAGATAGCCCTGGGCTGGTCAACGGCGAGGATAAGGGCCATACCGAAGCGGCCGCTGCAGTGTTTCAGGTGCCTGGAACTGGGGCACGTGCGCGCCACTTGCGTATCCGGCGAGGACCGAGGGCACCTGTGCTACAGGTGCGGCGGGAGCGGACACCGCGCCAGAGAGTGTCCCGCTTCCGCTCCCAAGTGTCCGCTGTGCGAGTCGCTCGGGGCACCCGCGAATCACAGGATGGGCGGAGAGGCATGCAGCCCCCCGAAGGTCAAGAGGAGGAGACCGATCCGCCAACCAGCAGCGGTAGCGGCAGCAGCAGCAGCAGCCGCCGCGGCAGAGACACCGGGAAGCGCCGCCGAACCAGCAGCAGCGGCGGATGGCCGGGAGGAGGCCATGGAGGTGGCGGCATAGTTCAAGCGCCTGCTGCAATGCAATCTCGGTAGGTCGAGAAGAGCGCAAGATCTGCTCTTCCAGACCATCCGGGAGAACGAGGTGGCCCTGGCGGCGGTGGCGGAACCGCATCGTATACCCGACTCGCCCAACTGGATCGGGGACCTGGACGGATCCGCAGGAATAACGTGGACGTCGGCCTCGTGCCTCTTGCTGGACCGTGGCAGCGGCTTCGTCGCGGTCGAGTGGCTAGGAGCGGCGGTGGTGGCGGTGTACGTCTCTCCGAACATCGACCTGGACGCGTACGGGGAGTTTCTGGACCGAGTCGGCGAGTGCGTCCGAAGATGTCTCCCCCGCCAGGTGCTCGTCCTGGGGGACTTCAACGCCCACTCGACGCAATGGGGAAACCCCATGACCAACTCCCGAGGAAGGATGCTCACCGACTGGGCAGCGGGTCTGGGGCTCCTGCTGGCGAACAGGGGCTCGGCGAGCACCTGCGTGGCGTGGAGAGGATCCTCGGTGGTGGACATCACGTGGGCTACCCCGGAGCTGCTCAGGCGAATCCGCGACTGGAGGGTGGCCGAGGGGGTGGAAACGCTGTCCGACCACCTCTACATTCTGATGGAGGTGACCCTGGGGACCGAGGACGACGCCGGGAGGAGGAGACGACGACGACCGGGAGAGAACCGTCGCCGCCCGCCGCCGCCGCCGCCGCGATGGCGCCTGAAGGAGATGGACAAGGAGATGCTGCGGGCGGCCGCGATCGTGTCCGCCTGGAGCTGGGACGCCCGACGGGCGACCGAGCAGAGAGACATCGACGAGGAGGCGGAGGAGCTCCGAAGATACATGACCGCGGCGTGCGACGCCTCGATGCCGCGCTCCGTCCCGGGGGGCGGACGAGACCGGGGAACGTACTGGTGGACCCCGGAGATCGCCGAGATGCGAGAGAACTGCGTTCGGGCCCGCAGAAGATTCCTAAGGGCCCGTCGTCGCAGACTGACGCGCGACGAGGAGGAGATCTCCCGCCGCTACGAGGAGTACAGAGAGGCGAGACGGACTCTTCAGCGGGAGATCAAGACCGCGAAATCTCGGTGCTGGACGGAGCTGATCGAGGAGGTCGAATCCGACCCGTGGGGACGGCCGTACAAAGTGGTCACCAAGAAGCTGCGACCCTCGGCGCCCCCGCTGACCTCGGACATGGAGCCGACGCTGTTGGACAACGTCGTCGGGACGCTGTTCCCGCCGGAAGACGCGAACGCGAGCCAACCGGCGCCATCCTCCCCCTCCTCCGTCGACGACGACGGCGACGACGAGGAGACGGCGACGACGACCGCGACGGGATGGAGCGAGGAACTGCGAGTCAGCGACGAGGAGCTCTTCGAAGCGGCCAGGAGGACGGCGTCCCGCGACGTGGCGCCAGGCCCCGACGGAATACCGGGCCGAGCGTGGGCGGAGTCGATCGTCACCATGGCTCCCCGCCTGCGACACCTGTTCGACAGATGCCTGGAGGAGGGCGTCTACCCCCGGACATGGCGGACGGCCAGGCTGGTGCTGCTGCGAAAGGAGGGTCGCCCGCCGGACTCGCCGTCCGCGTACAGGCCGATATGCCTGCTGGACGAGGTGGGCAAGATGCTGGAGAGGATCGTCGCCGCCCGGCTGGAGGTTCACATCACCGAGAGGACGCCCGGATGGCACGACAGCCAGTACGGATTCCGCCGCGGCCGCTCGACCGTGGACGCGGTGAAGAGGCTGAGGGCCATGGCCGAGGACAAGGTCTCCCGAGAGGGGGTGGCGGTGGCGGTGTCGCTCGACGTCACCAACGCCTTCAACTCCATCCCCTGGGGCAGGATCCTGGAAGCCCTGCGCCACTTCGAGGTCCCGGCGTACCTGGTGGGGATCGTTCGAGCGTACCTCGCCGACAGGTACATCGTCTACGCCGGCAGGAACGGGGAGGAGAGAAGACGGATCGAGCGCGGCGTTCCGCAGGGGTCGGTGCTGGGACCGCTGCTCTGGATCACGGCCTACGACTCGGTCCTCCGATGTCCGATGCCCCCGGGAGCGGGAACGGTGTGCTACGCCGACGACACCCTGGTCCTGGCCGGGGGACGGTGGTGGCACGACACGGCGAACCGCACGGAGGACGCAGTGGCGTGCGCGGTGAGCGCCATTCGGAGGCTCGGCCTGACGGTGTCGCCGGCCAAGTCGGAGGCGCTGTGGTTCTTCGACCAGCGACGAAGAGGAACGCCTCCCCCCGGGCTGACGGTGAACATCGGCGGAGAAGAGGTCCCGGTGGGACGGCAGATGAGGTACCTGGGCCTCACGATCGACAGCGGATGGACCTTCGGACCGCACTTCGAGCAACTGGTCCCGAAGGCGACGGCCGCGGCCAACGCCCTGTGCGGCCTCCTACCGAACATCGGCGGAGCGGGATCGAGAGTCCGCCGACTCTACGAGGGAGTGGTTCGGTCCCGAGTTCTCTACGGGGCACCCGTCTGGGCCAGAAGCCTGGCGACCAGCCGCCGCAGCCTGACCTTGCTGCGGAGGCTGCAGAGGACGACCGCTATCCGCATAGCGAGAGGCTACAGGACGACATCGTACGCGTCGGCGACCGTGCTGGCGGCCTCCCCGCCGTTCGAGCTGCAAGCCTTGGCGCTCGAACGCGTATACGAACACCGGAGGAATCCGACGCCATCGACCGCCGGCCAGCCGGCCCCGAACATCCGGGAGGAGGCGAGGAGGGAGACCTGGGAACGATGGCGCTCGCAGCTGATCCAGGAGGACGCCGTGCGGCCGCACCGGGCCGTTCGCGCCGTGCTTCCCAACTGGGAGGCGTGGAGGGATCGAGGCGGGGCACCGCTGACCTTCAGGATGACGCAGCTGCTCACCGGCCACGGAGTGTTCGGCGAGTACCTGCTAAGGATTCGGCGAGAGACGACGTCCGTCTGTCACCACTGCGAGGAAGAGGAGGACACGGCGCAGCACACGCTGGAGTTCTGCCCAGCCTGGGCGGAACCACGACGCGTCCTGCGGCTCGAAATCGGCGAGAGCTTAGCCCCCGAAGCGGTCGTCGCGGCCATGCTCAGAGGGCGCCAGGAGTACTCCGCTGTCCGCACCTACTGCGAGCAGGTCATGCTGGCGAAGGAGCGGGCGGAACGTAGCAGGGAACGAGATCGCGACCCGTCCAGGAGGTCGCAGCGCCCTAGGAATACAACGCGCTACAGGGGCGCGACGCCGCCACCGGCGCCGCCGCGGCCGCCGTAGGAGCGCGTGGAAACCAGGAAGAGGCGTCAGGGGGACGGGGTCCCCAGAACGACGCAATAGGAGCGAGGCGCTAGGGGGCGTGGTCCCCCCCTAGCGTTCCAAGAAGATCAAGGACGCCTCCCTTCGACGAAAGGAGAGATAGACGCCCGGGGGTAACCGGTAGTAATTCGGGAGAGATCCCGGGTGCATCTCGACTCAGGCGTCAGGACAGGCCACCGTGGAGTTTTAGTCGGTAAGAGTCCGACACTACCCGCCTAGCGGGTGTCCATGAGGATTTCTCCACGAAAAAAAAAAAAAAAAAAAAAAAAGGTTGGGGTTAGGTTGGGGTTAGGTTGGGGTTAGGTTGGGGTTAGGTTGGGGAGCACGAGGCGGGCATGGGTTCCCGGGGCATAGGACCATGCCCTGGGAAACCCCGATGGATCTGATGTTCTCTTACAGTCGGGTGGCGGCCGATCGGTGCCCTTGGCACCCGTCGGTTCGCCGATCCGGTGCGGAGAACTTCGGAGAAGTTGGCGGGCCCATGCCTGTCAAGACCACTCACCTCACCTTCTCGCGGGGCTCCCTGTCGCCCTGCACCGGCTTCGACCGGGGCAGGGCGCGAAAGAGTGAGTGGCACCAGGACGGAGACTTCGACGACGACCTCGGCGAAAAACGAACAACAATATGGAAATGGAGAACATAAACGACAAAGTTTACGGTGCAGGGGAGGGATACCCCAGTACCGGCGCAGTCGCGGGTAGTGAAGTGGGCCCCGCTGCGTCGATATCTCGCGACCACGGCCGTTCGAGGGTGGACCGCCAGGCCCCCGGACGCGTTTCTACGACTGGCGATGAAACAACGGGAGAGAGGAGGAGGATAACGGTAGGAGGACATTCAGAGGACGACAGGATGGAGACCGCGGAGGAGCCTCCGAGGAAGGCGACGAGACGTTCGCTGAGAGCCGCGAACAGGTCCGAGTACGTTTTTCTCGCGCCGGCCACGATGGACGACGGTACGTCATCGATGGCGGGGGGATCGCGGGGGCGGGCGAGGTCCGACGACGAGGAGTCGGTCGCCTCGATCGCCTCGCGGTCGTCGCTGGCTTCGATGGCGTCCAGGGGTAAGAGGAAGAGAACGGCAGCCGCGACAACACCGGTGGTGTCCGAAGAGTTGGAGGTGCAGATGAGGACGAGTTCTCCGGCGGAAATCAGCGCGGGCCTGACGATGCACGTGTCTGAAATCATGCACGTCGCGACGACGTCGTCGAACCTGAAGGGGACCTACATCAGGTCCCTGAAGAACGCGGCGAGCTATATCACCGCCGCCTGGAACGAGGAATCCGCGAGGAGGGAAAGGCCAGCGCGTGCCACCGACGACGTGGACGCGAGGCTGTCCGTGCTGGAGGGGGAGAACGCAGCCCTCCGCCAGGAGCTGAGGAGACTGGCCGCTCGCATCAACGAGTGCCCGCGATGCTCCGACGCGGCTGCCGAATACGCCCGCCCCGCGTGGGAAGGCGGAACCGACAACAGGACGCGTCTGGACGCCCTGGAGAGAGCGGTCCGGGAACTGGGACCCTCCATTCTCAGGACCATCGAAGAACGATTCGGGGACGCTCGAAGTCAACGCCCCCCCGAATCACGACCCAGCGGGGACCGCCCCGTCGACCCTCCCGCCGCCCAACCGACGCCGCCCCGAAGGGAACGGGAGGACGGCGGATGGGAGCTGGTGGAGACGACGAAGAAAAGGAGGAGAAACAGGAAGAAGGCGAGCGAGGCGAAGGCAGCCGCCGCCGCCGCCGGAGGAGAGGCGGCGAGGAAAGGTCCGACCGCGCCACCACCGACGCGGGTACGGCAGCAACAACGGCAGCAACCCCAGGCCGGCAGGACGACCGGCGCACCGAAGGCGAGCGCCCCCGCAACGCAGAGAGGACCACCGCGGACACCCAAGGTGGTCACGCCCCCTCGCGCACCGCGAACATCCGCGGTGACCCTGACGTTGAAAGAGGGGGCGAGGATGTCGTACGCCGACGTCCTGGAAGCGGCAAGAACGAGGATCCCGCTATCGGAGCTCGGCACGGAGCGCCTCGAGATGAAGAAGGCGATGACGGGCGCCATTATAATACAAGTCCCCGGAGACAAGGACAGGGGAAAGGCGACGCTACTGGCGACGCGGCTGGCCGAGACGCTAGACCCGACGGCGGTGAGAATCGCCACACCGACCAGGATGGCGGAGCTGCGCGTGACCGGGATTGACATCTCGGTCAAGAAGGAGGAGCTGCGAAGAGCACTGGCCTCGGCGGCGGGATGCGGCAGCGCGGAGGTGCAAGTGGGCGAGATCGGCGCCACCAGAGGCGGCCTCGGATCGGCATGGGTCAGGTGTCCGGCGGCAGGAGCCCGCAAGCTGGCCCAGGCGGAGAAGATAGCCCTGGGCTGGTCAACGGCGAGGATAAGGGCCATACCGAAGCGGCCGCTGCAGTGTTTCAGGTGCCTGGAACTGGGGCACGTGCGCGCCACTTGCGTATCCGGCGAGGACCGAGGGCACCTGTGCTACAGGTGCGGCGGGAGCGGACACCGCGCCAGAGAGTGTCCCGCTTCCGCTCCCAAGTGTCCGCTGTGCGAGTCGCTCGGGGCACCCGCGAATCACAGGATGGGCGGAGAGGCATGCAGCCCCCCGAAGGTCAAGAGGAGGAGACCGATCCGCCAACCAGCAGCGGTAGCGGCGGCAGCAGCAGCAGCCGCCGCCGCGGCAGGGACACCGGGAAGCGCCGCCGAACCAGCAGCAGCGGCGGATGGCCGGGAGGAGGCCATGGAGGTGGCGGCATAGTTCAAGCGCCTGCTGCAATGCAATCTCGGTAGGTCGAGAAGAGCGCAAGATCTGCTCTTCCAGACCATCCGGGAGAACGAGGTGGCCCTGGCGGCGGTGGCGGAACCGCATCGTATACCCGACTCGCCCAACTGGATCGGGGACCTGGACGGATCCGCAGGAATAACGTGGACGTCGGCCTCGTGCCTCTTGCTGGACCGTGGCAGCGGCTTCGTCGCGGTCGAGTGGCTAGGAGCGGCGGTGGTGGCGGTGTACGTCTCTCCGAACATCGACCTGGACGCGTACGGGGAGTTTCTGGACCGAGTCGGCGAGTGCGTCCGAAGATGTCTCCCCCGCCAGGTGCTCGTCCTGGGGGACTTCAACGCCCACTCGACGCAATGGGGAAACCCCAGGACCAACTCCCGAGGAAGGATGCTCACCGACTGGGCAGCGGGTCTGGGGCTCCTGCTGGCGAACAGGGGCTCGGCGAGCACCTGCGTGGCGTGGAGAGGATCCTCGGTGGTGGACATCACGTGGGCTACCCCGGAGCTGCTCAGGCGAATCCGCGACTGGAGAGTGGCCGAGGGGGTGGAAACGCTGTCCGACCACCTCTACATTCTGATGGAGGTGACCCTGGGGACCGAGGACGACGCCGGGAGGAGGAGACGACGACGACCGGGAGAGAACCGTCGCCGCCCGCCGCCGCCGCCGCCGCGATGGCGCTTGAAGGAGATGGACAAGGAGATGCTGCGGGCGGCCACGATCGTGTCCGCCTGGAGCTGGGACGCCCGTGGGGCGACCGAGCAGGGAGACATCGACGAGGAGGCGGAGGAGCTCCGAAGATACATGACCGCGGCGTGCGACGCCTCGATGCCGCGCTCCGTCCCGGGAGGCGGACGAGACCGGGGAACGTACTGGTGGACCCCGGAGATCGCCGAGATGCGAGAGAACTGCGTTCGGGCCCGCAGGAGATTCCTAAGGGCCCGCCGTCGCAGACTGACGCGCGACGAGGAGGAGATCTCCCGCCGTTACGAGGAGTACAGGGAGGCGAGACGGACTCTTCAGCGGGAGATCAAGACCGCGAAATCTCGGTGCTGGACGGAGCTGATCGAGGAGGTCGAATCCGACCCGTGGGGACGGCCGTACAAAGTGGTCACCAAGAAGCTACGACCCTCGGCGCCCCCGCTGACCTCGGACATGGACCCGACGCTGTTGGACAACGTCGTCGGGACGTTGTTCCCGCCGGAAGACGCGAACGCGAGCCAACCGGCGCCATCCTCCCCCTCCTCCGTCGACGACGACGACGACGACGACGAGGAGACGGCGACGACGACCGCGACGGGATGGAGCGAGGAACTGCGAGTCAGCGACGAGGAGCTCTTCGAAGCGGCCAGGAGGACGGCGTCCCGCGACGTGGCGCCAGGCCCCGACGGAATACCGGGCCGAGCGTGGGCGGAGTCGATCGTCACCATGGCTCCCCGCCTGCGACACCTGTTCGACAGATGCCTGGAGGAGGGCGTCTACCCCCGGACATGGCGGACGGCCAGGCTGGTGCTGCTACGAAAGGAGGGTCGCCCGCCGGACTCGCCGTCCGCGTACAGGCCGATATGCCTGCTGGACGAGGTGGGCAAGATGCTGGAGAGGATCGTCGCCGCCCGGCTGGAGGCTCACATCACCGAGAGGACGCCCGGATGGCACGACAGCCAGTACGGATTCCGCCGCGGCCGCTCGACCGTGGACGCGGTGAAGAGGCTGAGGGCCATGGCCGAGGACAAGGTCTCCCGGGAGGGGGTGGCGGTGGCGGTGTCGCTCGACGTCACCAACGCCTTCAACTCCATCCCCTGGGGCAGGATCCTGGAAGCCCTGCGCCACTTCGAGGTCCCGGCGTACCTGGTGGGGATCGTTCGAGCGTACCTCGCCGACAGGTACATCGTCTACGCCGGCAGGGACGGGGAGGAGAGAAGACGGATCGAGCGCGGCGTTCCGCAGGGGTCGGTGCTGGGTCCGTTGCTCTGGATCACGGCCTACGACTCGGTCCTCCGATGTCCGATGCCCCCGGGAGCGGGAACGGTGTGCTACGCCGACGACACCCTGGTCCTGGCCGGGGGACGGTGGTGGCACGACACGGCGAATCGCACGGAGGACGCCGTGGCATGCGCGGTGGGCGCCATTCGGAGGCTCGGCCTGACGGTGTCGCCGGCCAAGTCGGAGGCGCTGTGGTTCTTCGACCAGCGGCGAAGAGGAACGCCTCCCCCCGGGCTGACGGTGAACATCGGCGGAGAAGAGGTCCCGGTGGGACGACAGATGAGGTACCTGGGCCTCACGATCGACAACGGATGGACCTTCGGACCGCATTTCGAGCAACTGGTCCCGAAGGCGACGGCCGCGGCCAACGCCCTGTGCGGCCTCCTACCGAACATCGGCGGAGCGGGATCGAGAGTCCGCCGACTCTACGAGGGAGTGGTTCGGTCCCGAGTTCTCTACGGGGCACCCGTCTGGGCCAGAAGCCTGGCGACCAGCCGTCGCAGCCTGACCTTGTTGCGGAGGCTGCAGAGGACGACCGCTATCCGCATAGCGAGAGGCTACAGGACGACATCGTACGCGTCGGCGACCGTGCTGGCGGCTTCCCCGCCGTTCGAGCTGCAAGCCTTGGCGCTCGAACGCGTATACGAACACCAGAGGAATCCGACGCCACCGACCGCCGGCCAGCCGGCCTCGAACATCCGGGAGGAGGCGAGGAAGGAGACCTGGGAACGATGGCGCTCGCAGCTGATCCAGGAGGACGCCGTGCGGCCGCACCGGGCCGTTCGCGCCGTGCTTCCCAACTGGGAGGCGTGGAGGGATCGAGGCGGGGCACCGCTGACCTTCAGGATGACGCAGCTGCTCACCGGCCACGGAGTGTTCGGCGAGTACCTGCTAAGGATTCGGCGAGAGACGACGTCCGTCTGTCACCACTGCGAGGAAGAGGAGGACACGGCGCAGCACACGCTGGAGTTCTGCCCGGCGTGGGCGGAACCACGACGCGTCCTGCGGCTCGAAATCGGCGAGAGCTTAGCCCCCGAAGCGGTCGTCGCGGCCATGCTCAGAGGGCGCCAGGAGTACTCCGCTGTCCGCACCTACTGCGAGCAGGTCATGCTGGCGAAGGAGCGGGCGGAACGTAGCAGGGAACGAGATCGCGACCCGTCCAGGAGGTCGCAGCGCCCTAGGAATACAACGCGCTACAGGGGCGCGACGCCGCCACCGGCGCCGCCGCGGCCGCCGTAGGAGCGCGTGGAAACCAGGAAGAGGCGTCAGGGGGACGGGGTCCCCAGAACGACGCAATAGGAGCGAGGCGCTAGGGGGCGTGGTCCCCCCCTAGCGTTCCAAGAAGATCAAGGACGCCTCCCTTCGACGTAAGGAGAGATAGACGCCCGGGGGTAACCGGTAGTAATTCGGGAGAGATCCCGGGTGCATCTCGACTCAGGCGTCAGGACAGGCCACCGTGGAGTTTTAGTCGGTAAGAGTCCGACACTACCCGCCTAGCGGGTGTCCATGAGGATTTCTCCACGAAAAAAAAAAAAAAAAAAAAGGTTGGGGTTAGGTTGGGGTTAGGTTGGGGTTAGGTTGGGGTTAGGTTGGGGTTAGGTTGGGGTTAGGTTGGGGTTAGGTTGGGGTTAGGTTGGGGTTAGGTTGGGGTTAGGTTGGGGTTAGGTTGGGGTTAGGTTGGGGTTAGGTTGGGGAGCACGAGGCGGGCATGGGTTCCCGGGGCATAGGACCATGCCCTGGGAAACCCCGATGGATCTGATGTTCTCTTACAGTCGGGTGGCGGCCGATCGGTGCCCTTGGCACCCGTCGGTTCGCCGATCCGGTGCGGAGAACTTCGGAGAAGTTGGCGGGCCCATGCCTGTCAAGACCACTCACCTCACCTTCTCGCGGGGCTCCCTGTCGCCCTGCACCGGCTTCGACCGGGGCAGGGCGCGAAAGAGTGAGTGGCACCAGGACGGAGACTTCGACGACGACCTCGGCGAAAAACGAACAACAATATGGAAATGGAGAACATAAACGACAAAGTTTACGGTGCAGGGGAGGGATACCCCAGTACCGGCGCAGTCGCGGGTAGTGAAGTGGGCCCCGCTGCGTCGATATCTCGCGACCACGGCCGTTCGAGGGTGGACCGCCAGGCCCCCGGACGCGTTTCTACGACTGGCGATGAAACAACGGGAGAGAGGAGGAGGATAACGGCAGGAGGACATTCAGAGGACGACAGGATGGAGACCGCGGAGGAGCCTCCGAGGAAGGCGACGAGACGTTCGCTGAGAGCCGCGAACAGGTCCGAGTACGTTTTTCTCGCGCCGGCCACGATGGACGACGGTACGTCACCGATGGCGGGGGGATCGCGGGGGCGGGCGAGGTCCGACGACGAGGAGTCGGTCGCCTCGATCGCCTCGCGTTCGTCGCTGGCTTCGATGGCGTCCAGGGGTAAGAGGAAGAGAACGGCAGCCGCGACAACACCGGTGGTGTCCGAAGAGTTGGAGGTGCAGATGAGGACGAGTTCTCCGGCGGAAATCAGCGCGGGCCTGACGATGCACGTGTCTGAAATCATGCACGTCGCGACGACGTCGTCGAACCTGAAGGGGACCTACATCAGGTCCCTGAAGAACGCGGCGAGCTATATCACCGCCGCCTGGAACGAGGAATCCGCGAGGAGGGAAAGGCCAGCGCGTGCCACCGACGACGTGGACGCGAGGCTGTCCGTGCTGGAGGGGGAGAACGCAGCCCTCCGCCAGGAGCTGAGGAGACTGGCCGCTCGCATCAACGAGTGCCCGCGATGCTCCGACGCGGCTGCCGAATACGCCCGCCCCGCGTGGGAAGGCGGAACCGACAACAGGACGCGTCTGGACGCCCTGGAGAGAGCGGTCCGAGAACTGGGACCCTCCATTCTCAGGACCATCGAAGAACGATTCGGGGACGCTCGAAGTCAACGCACCCCCGAAGCACGACCCAGCGGGGACCGCCCCGTCGACCCTCCCGCCGCCCAACCGACGCCGCCCCGAAGGGAACGGGAGGACGGCGGATGGGAGCTGGTGGAGACGACGAAGAAAAGGAGGAGAAACAGGAAGAAGGCGAGCGAGGCGAAGGCAGCCGCCGCCGCCGCCGGAGGAGAGGCGGCGAGGAAAGGTCCGACCGCGCCACCACCGACGCGGGTACGGCAGCAACAACAGCGGCAACCCCAGGCCGGCAGGACGACGGGCGCACCGAAGGCGAGCGCCCCCGCTACGCAGAGAGGACCACCGCGGACACCCAAGGTGGTCACGCCCCCTCGCGCACCGCGAACATCCGCGGTGACCCTGACGTTGAAAGAGGGGGCGAGGATGTCGTACGCCGACGTCCTGGAAGCGGCAAGAACGAGGATCCCGCTATCGGAGCTCGGCACGGAGCGCCTCGAGATGAAGAAGGCGATGACGGGCGCCATTATAATACAAGTCCCCGGAGACAAGGACAGGGGAAAGGCGACGCTACTGGCGACGCGGCTGGCCGAGACGCTAGACCCGACGGCGGTGAGAATCGCCACACCGACCAGGATGGCGGAGCTGCGCGTGACCGGGATTGACATCTCGGTCAAGAAGGAGGAGCTGCGAAGAGCACTGGCCTCGGCGGCGGGATGCGGCAGCGCGGAAGTGCAAGTGGGCGAGATCGGCGCCACCAGAGGCGGCCTCGGATCGGCATGGGTCAGGTGTCCGGCGGCAGGAGCCCGCAAGCTGGCCCAGGCGGAGAAGATAGCCCTGGGCTGGTCAACGGCGAGGATAAGGGCCATACCGAAGCGGCCGCTGCAGTGTTTCAGGTGCCTGGAACTGGGGCACGTGCGCGCCACTTGCGTATCCGGCGAGGACCGAGGGCACCTGTGCTACAGGTGCGGCGGGAGCGGACACCGCGCCAGAGAGTGTCCCGCTTCCGCTCCCAAGTGTCCGCTGTGCGAGTCGCTCGGGGCACCCGCGAATCACAGGATGGGCGGAGAGGCATGCAGCCCCCCGAAGGTCAAGAGGAGGAGACCGATCCGCCAACCAGCAGCGGTAGCGGCAGCAGCAGCAGCAGCCGCCGCGGCAGAGACACCGGGAAGCGCCGCCGAACCAGCAGCAGCGGCGGATGGCCGGGAGGAGGCCATGGAGGTGGCGGCATAGTTCAAGCGCCTGCTGCAATGCAATCTCGGTAGGTCGAGAAGAGCGCAAGATCTGCTCTTCCAGACCATCCGGGAGAACGAGGTGGCCCTGGCGGCGGTGGCGGAACCGCATCGTATACCCGACTCGCCCAACTGGATCGGGGACCTGGACGGATCCGCAGGAATAACGTGGACGTCGGCCTCGTGCCTCTTGCTGGACCGTGGCAGCGGCTTCGTCGCGGTCGAGTGGCTAGGAGCGGCGGTGGTGGCGGTGTACGTCTCTCCGAACATCGACCTGGACGCGTACGGGGAGTTTCTGGACCGAGTCGGCGAGTGCGTCCGAAGATGTCTCCCCCGCCAGGTGCTCGTCCTGGGGGACTTCAACGCCCACTCGACGCAATGGGGAAACCCCAGGACCAACTCCCGAGGAAGGATGCTCACCGACTGGGCAGCGGGTCTGGGGCTCCTGCTGGCGAACAGGGGCTCGGCCAGCACCTGCGTGGCGTGGAGAGGATCCTCGGTGGTGGACATCACGTGGGCTACCCCGGAGCTGCTCAGGCGAATCCGCGACTGGAGAGTGGCCGAGGGGGTGGAAACGCTGTCCGACCACCTCTACATTCTGATGGAGGTGACCCTGGGGACCGAGGACGACGCCGGGAGGAGGAGACGACGACGACCGGGAGAGAACCGTCGCCGCCCGCCGCCGCCGCCGCCGCGATGGCGCCTGAAGGAGATGGACAAGGAGATGCTGCGGGCGGCCACGATCGTGTCCGCCTGGAGCTGGGACGCCCGTCGGGCGACCGAGCAGGGAGACATCGACGAGGAGGCGGAGGAGCTCCGAAGATACATGACCGCGGCGTGCGACGCCTCGATGCCGCGCTCCGTCCCGGGAGGCGGACGAGACCGGGGAACGTACTGGTGGACCCCGGAGATCGCCGAGATGCGAGAGAACTGCGTTCGGGCCCGCAGGAGATTCCTAAGGGCCCGTCGTCGCAGACTGACGTGCGACGAGGAGGAGATCTCCCGCCGTTACGAGGAGTACAGGGAGGCGAGACGGACTCTTCAGCGGGAGATCAAGACCGCGAAATCTCGGTGCTGGACGGAGCTGATCGAGGAGGTCGAATCCGACCCGTGGGGACGGCCGTACAAAGTGGTCACCAAGAAGCTACGACCCTCGGCGCCCCCGCTGACCTCGGACATGGAGCCGACGCTGTTGGACAACGTCGTCGGGACGCTGTTCCCGCCGGAAGACGCGAACGCGAGCCAACCGGCGCCATCCTCCCCCTCCTCCGTCGACGACGACGACGACGACGACGAGGAGACGGCGACGACGACCGCGACGGGATGGAGCGAGGAACTGCGAGTCAGCGACGAGGAGCTCTTCGAAGCGGCCAGGAGGACGGCGTCCCGCGACGTGGCGCCAGGCCCCGACGGAATACCGGGCCGAGCGTGGGCGGAGTCGATCGTCACCATGGCTCCCCGCCTGCGACACCTGTTCGACAGATGCCTGGAGGAGGGCGTCTACCCCCGGACATGGCGGACGGCCAGGCTGGTGCTGCTACGAAAGGAGGGTCGCCCGCCGGACTCGCCGTCCGCGTACAGGCCGATATGCCTGCTGGACGAGGTGGGCAAGATGCTGGAGAGGATAGTCGCCGCCCGGCTGGAGGCTCACATCACCGAGAGGACGCCCGGATGGCACGACAGCCAGTACGGATTCCGCCGCGGCCGCTCGACCGTGGACGCGGTGAAGAGGCTGAGGGCCATGGCCGAGGACAAGGTCTCCCGGGAGGGGGTGGCGGTGGCGGTGTCTCTCGACGTCACCAACGCCTTCAACTCCATCCCCTGGGGCAGGATCCTGGAAGCCCTGCGCCACTTCGAGGTCCCGGCGTACCTGGTGGGGATCGTTCGAGCGTACCTCGCCGACAGGTACATCGTCTACGCCGGCAGGGACGGAGAGGAGAGAAGACGGATCGAGCGCGGCGTTCCGCAGGGGTCGGTGCTGGGACCGTTGCTCTGGATCACGGCCTACGACTCGGTCCTCCGATGTCCGATGCCCCCGGGAGCGGGAACGGTGTGCTACGCCGACGACACCCTGGTCCTGGCCGGGGGACGGTGGTGGCACGACACGGCGAACCGCACGGAGGACGCAGTGGCGTGCGCGGTGAGCGCCATTCGGAGGCTCGGCCTGACGGTGTCGCCGGCCAAGTCGGAGGCGCTGTGGTTCTTCGACCAGCGGCGAAGAGGAACGCCTCCCCCCGGGCTGACGGTGAACATCGGCGGAGAAGAGGTCCCGGTGGGACGACAGATGAGGTACCTGGGCCTCACGATCGACAGCGGATGGACCTTCGGACCGCATTTCGAGCAACTGGTCCCGAAGGCGACGGCCGCGGCCAACGCCCTGTGCGGCCTCCTACCGAACATCGGCGGAGCGGGATCGAGAGTCCGCCGCCTCTACGAGGGAGTGGTTCGGTCCCGAGTTCTCTACGGGGCACCCGTCTGGGCCAGAAGCCTGGCGACCAGCCGCCGCAGCCTGACCTTGCTGCGGAGGCTGCAGAGGACGACCGCTATCCGCATAGCGAGAGGCTACAGGACGACATCGTACGCGTCGGCGACCGTGCTGGCGGCCTCCCCGCCGTTCGAGCTGCAAGCCTTGGCGCTCGAACGCGTATACGAACACCAGAGGAATCCGACGCCACCGACCGCCGGCCAGCCGGCCTCGAACATCCGGGAGGAGGCGAGGAAGGAGACCTGGGAACGATGGCGCTCGCAGCTGATCCAGGAGGACGCCGTGCGGCCGCACCGGGCCGTCCGCGCCGTGCTTCCCAACTGGGAGGCGTGGAGGGATCGAGGCGGGGCACCGCTGACCTTCAGGATGACGCAGCTGCTCACCGGCCACGGAGTGTTCGGCGAGTACCTGCTAAGGATTCGGCGAGAGACGACGTCCGTCTGTCACCACTGCGAGGAAGAGGAGGACACGGCGCAGCACACGCTGGAGTTCTGCCCGGCGTGGGCGGAACCACGACGCGTCCTGCGGCTCGAAATCGGCGAGAGCTTAGCCCCCGAAGCGGTCGTCGCGGCCATGCTCAGAGGGCGCCAGGAGTACTCCGCTGTCCGCACCTACTGCGAGCAGGTCATGCTGGCGAAGGAGCGGGCGGAACGTAGCAGGGAACGAGATCGCGACCCGTCCAGGAGGTCGCAGCGCCCTAGGAATACAACGCGCTACAGGGGCGCGACGCCGCCACCGGCGCCGCCGCGGCCGCCGTAGGAGCGCGTGGAAACCAGGAAGAGGCGTCAGGGGGACGGGGTCCCCAGAACGACGCAATAGGAGCGAGGCGCTAGGGGGCGTGGTCCCCCCCTAGCGTTCCAAGAAGATCAAGGACGCCTCCCTTCGACGAAAGGAGAGATAGACGCCCGGGGGTAACCGGTAGTAATTCGGGAGAGATCCCGGGTGCATCTCGACTCAGGCGTCAGGACAGGCCACCGTGGAGTTTTAGTCGGTAAGAGTCCGACACTACCCGCCTAGCGGGTGTCCATGAGGATTTCTCCACGAAAAAAAAAAAAAAAAAAAAGGTTGGGGTTAGGTTGGGGTTAGGTTGGGGTTAGGTTGGGGTTAGGTTGGGGTTAGGTTGGGGTTAGGTTGGGTTAGGTTGGGGTTAGGTTGGGGTTAGGTTGGGGTTAGGTTGGGGTTAGGTTGGGGTTAGGTTGGGGTTAGGTTGGGGAGCACGAGGCGGGCATGGGTTCCCGGGGCATAGGACCATGCCCTGGGAAACCCCGATGGATCTGATGTTCTCTTACAGTCGGGTGGCGGCCGATCGGTGCCCTTGGCACCCGTCGGTTCGCCGATCCGGTGCGGAGAACTTCGGAGAAGTTGGCGGGCCCATGCCTGTCAAGACCACTCACCTCACCTTCTCGCGGGGCTCCCTGTCGCCCTGCACCGGCTTCGACCGGGGCAGGGCGCGAAAGAGTGAGTGGCACCAGGACGGAGACTTCGACGACGACCTCGGCGAAAAACGAACAACAATATGGAAATGGAGAACATAAACGACAAAGTTTACGGTGCAGGGGAGGGATACCCCAGTACCGGCGCAGTCGCGGGTAGTGAAGTGGGCCCCGCTGCGTCGATATCTCGCGACCACGGCCGTTCGAGGGTGGACCGCCAGGCCCCCGGACGCGTTTCTACGACTGGCGATGAAACAACGGGAGAGAGGAGGAGGATAACGGCAGGAGGACATTCAGAGGACGACAGGATGGAGACCGCGGAGGAGCCTCCGAGGAAGGCGACGAGACGTTCGCTGAGAGCCGCGAACAGGTCCGAGTACGTTTTTCTCGCGCCGGCCACGATGGACGACGGTACGTCACCGATGGCGGGGGGATCGCGGGGGCGGGCGAGGTCCGACGACGAGGAGTCGGTCGCCTCGATCGCCTCGCGTTCGTCGCTGGCTTCGATGGCGTCCAGGGGTAAGAGGAAGAGAACGGCAGCCGCGACAACACCGGTGGTGTCCGAAGAGTTGGAGGTGCAGATGAGGACGAGTTCTCCGGCGGAAATCAGCGCGGGCCTGACGATGCACGTGTCTGAAATCATGCACGTCGCGACGACGTCGTCGAACCTGAAGGGGACCTACATCAGGTCCCTGAAGAACGCGGCGAGCTATATCACCGCCGCCTGGAACGAGGAATCCGCGAGGAGGGAAAGGCCAGCGCGTGCCACCGACGACGTGGACGCGAGGCTGTCCGTGCTGGAGGGGGAGAACGCAGCCCTCCGCCAGGAGCTGAGGAGACTGGCCGCTCGCATCAACGAGTGCCCGCGATGCTCCGACGCGGCTCCCGAATACGCCCGCCCCGCGTGGGAAGGCGGAACCGAGAACAGGACGCGTCTGGACGCCCTGGAGAGAGCGGTCCGGGAACTGGGACCCTCCATTCTCAGGACCATCGAAGAACGATTCGGGGACGCGCGAAGTCAACGCACCCCCGAAGCACGACCCAGCGGGGACCGCCCCGTCGACCCTCCCGTCGCCCAACCGACGCCGCCCCGAAGGGAACGGGAGGACGGCGGATGGGAGCTGGTGGAGACGACGAAGAAAAGGAGGAGAAACAGGAAGAAGGCGAGCGAGGCGAAGGCAGCCGCCGCCGCCGCCGGAGGAGAGGCGGCGAGGAAAGGTCCGACCGCGCCACCACCGACGCGGGTACGGCAGCAACAACAGCGGCAACCCCAGGCCGGCAGGACGACGGGCGCACCGAAGGCGAGCGCCCCCGCTACGCAGAGAGGACCACCGCGGACACCCAAGGTGGTCACGCCCCCTCGCGCACCGCGAACATCCGCGGTGACCCTGACGTTGAAAGAGGGGGCGAGGATGTCGTACGCCGACGTCCTGGAAGCGGCAAGAACGAGGATCCCGCTATCGGAGCTCGGCACGGAGCGCCTCGAGATGAAGAAGGCGATGACGGGCGCCATTATAATACAAGTCCCCGGAGACAAGGACAGGGGAAAGGCGACGCTACTGGCGACGCGGCTGGCCGAGACGCTAGACCCGACGGCGGTGAGAATCGCCACACCGACCAGGATGGCGGAGCTGCGCGTGACCGGGATTGACATCTCGGTCAAGAAGGAGGAGCTGCGAAGAGCACTGGCCTCGGCGGCGGGATGCGGCAGCGCGGAAGTGCAAGTGGGCGAGATCGGCGCCACCAGAGGCGGCCTCGGATCGGCATGGGTCAGGTGTCCGGCGGCAGGAGCCCGCAAGCTGGCCCAGGCGGAGAAGATAGCCCTGGGCTGGTCAACGGCGAGGATAAGGGCCATGCCGAAGCGGCCGCTGCAGTGTTTCAGGTGCCTGGAACTGGGGCACGTGCGCGCCACTTGCGTATCCGGCGAGGACCGAGGGCACCTGTGCTACAGGTGCGGCGGGAGCGGACACCGCGCCAGAGAGTGTCCCGCTTCCGCTCCCAAGTGTCCGCTGTGCGAGTCGCTCGGGGCACCCGCGAATCACAGGATGGGCGGAGAGGCATGCAGCCCCCCGAAGGTCAAGAGGAGGAGACCGATCCGCCAACCAGCAGCGGTAGCGGCAGCAGCAGCAGCAGCCGCCGCGGCAGAGACACCGGGAAGCGCCGCCGAACCAGCAGCAGCGGCGGATGGCCGGGAGGAGGCCATGGAGGTGGCGGCATAGTTCAAGCGCCTGCTGCAATGCAATCTCGGTAGGTCGAGAAGAGCGCAAGATCTGCTCTTCCAGACCATCCGGGAGAACGAGGTGGCCCTGGCGGCGGTGGCGGAACCGCATCGTATACCCGACTCGCCCAACTGGATCGGGGACCTGGACGGATCCGCAGGAATAACGTGGACGTCGGCCTCGTGCCTCTTGCTGGACCGTGGCAGCGGCTTCGTCGCGGTCGAGTGGCTAGGAGCGGCGGTGGTGGCGGTGTACGTCTCTCCGAACATCGACCTGGACGCGTACGGGGAGTTTCTGGACCGAGTCGGCGAGTGCGTCCGAAGATGTCTCCCCCGCCAGGTGCTCGTCCTGGGGGACTTCAACGCCCACTCGACGCAATGGGGAAACCCCAGGACCAACTCCCGAGGAAGGATGCTCACCGACTGGGCAGCGGGTCTGGGGCTCCTGCTGGCGAACAGGGGCTCGGCGAGCACCTGCGTGGCGTGGAGAGGATCCTCGGTGGTGGACATCACGTGGGCTACCCCGGAGCTGCTCAGGCGAATCCGCGACTGGAGGGTGGCCGAGGGGGTGGAAACGCTGTCCGACCACCTCTACATTCTGATGGAGGTGACCCTGGGGACCGAGGACGACGCCGGGAGGAGGAGACGACGACGACCGGGAGAGAACCGTCGCCGCCCGCCGCCGCCGCCGCCGCGATGGCGCCTGAAGGAGATGGACAAGGAGATGCTGCGGGCGGCCGCGATCGTGTCCGCCTGGAGCTGGGACGCCCGACGGGCGACCGAGCAGGGAGACATCGACGAGGAGGCGGAGGAGCTCCGAAGATACATGACCGCGGCGTGCGACGCCTCGATGCCGCGCTCCGTCCCGGGGGGTGGACGAGACCGGGGAACGTACTGGTGGACCCCGGAGATCGCCGAGATGCGAGAGAACTGCGTTCGGGCCCGCAGGAGATTCCTAAGGGCCCGTCGTCGCAGACTGACGCGCGACGAGGAGGAGATCTCCCGCCGTTACGAGGAGTACAGGGAGGCGAGACGGACTCTTCAGCGGGAGATCAAGACCGCGAAATCTCGGTGCTGGACGGAGCTGATCGAGGAGGTCGAATCCGACCCGTGGGGACGGCCGTACAAAGTGGTCACCAAGAAGCTACGACCCTCGGCGCCCCCGCTGACCTCGGACATGGACCCGACGCTGTTGGACAACGTCGTCGGGACGCTGTTCCCGCCGGAAGACACGAACGCGAGCCAACCGGCGCCATCCTCCCCCTCCTCCGTCGACGACGACGACGACGACGACGAGGAGACGGCGACGACGACCGCGACGGGATGGAGCGAGGAACTGCGAGTCAGCGACGAGGAGCTCTTCGAAGCGGCCAGGAGGACGGCGTCCCGCGACGTGGCGCCAGGCCCCGACGGAATACCGGGCCGAGCGTGGGCGGAGTCGATCGTCACCATGGCTCCCCGCCTGCGACACCTGTTCGACAGATGCCTGGAGGAGGGCGTCTACCCCCGGACATGGCGGACGGCCAGGCTGGTGCTGCTACGAAAGGAGGGTCGCCCGCCGGACTCGCCGTCCGCGTACAGGCCGATATGCCTGCTGGACGAGGTGGGCAAGATGCTGGAGAGGATCGTCGCCGCCCGGCTGGAGGCTCACATCACCGAGAGGACGCCCGGATGGCACGACAGCCAGTACGGATTCCGCCGCGGCCGCTCGACCGTGGACGCGGTGAAGAGGCTGAGGGCCATGGCCGAGGACAAGGTCTCCCGGGAGGGGGTGGCGGTGGCGGTGTCGCTCGACGTCACCAACGCCTTCAACTCCATCCCCTGGGGCAGGATCCTGGAAGCCCTGCGCCACTTCGAGGTCCCGGCGTACCTGGTGGGGATCGTTCGAGCGTACCTCGCCGACAGGTACATCGTCTACGCCGGCAGGGACGGGGAGGAGAGAAGACGGATCGAGCGCGGCGTGCCGCAGGGGTCGGTGCTGGGTCCGTTGCTCTGGAT